>NW_009189442.1:0-11593 GCF_000690835.1 Fulmarus glacialis | reverse complement strand
GGGAAAGAGAAATTGATGCATTAAGGGAATTTGTCTTTTGGATAGTCACAACAGCAGGAGAAACAGATCACTGCCATGCATTTTGATAAGGGGAATATTTTATTCACTGCTTAAGATATGTTGGCTTTATCCTTTTATCAATGCTAGGTACAGTAAATAATAATTTTACTCATACTCTGTTTGTAAGGAAGTTTGTTTTACTTGGGGTTTTTGTTTGTTTTGTTGTTTGTTTTTTTCTTTGTTTTATTGTTTTGTTTTGTTTTTTTTAAATATTACAGAAGTAACTTTAAATATTCTCTTCTTAAATCACCTAATAGGCTCATCACTACCTCATTTTCCATTCACAGTGCCAAAGAGACCTGGAAATATTGGCTGGTCAAATCAGCTTTTATACCTAGTTTATATCTAGAGGCATGCTCACTATAGGTTCCAATCCTTACTTGAAGTTCAATCATGAAATGCTTTAAAGCGTCATAAAGGAAATATTTTTTCTTTTAAATTAGAAAGTTTAAATTTAAACAGTTATTAAAAATCTATTTACACAGTCTCCTGTTCTCAAAATGAAATAGAGGAGAACACTGTTTTCTGAAAACCAGAGAGTGGAAAGATAAATTAGCTTTCTGAGAGGCGTTCCGTTTTAATAGTCCCATATGTTTTTAGTAACATAGGTACGTATTTTTTACGATGTCATTTTTATCTTAACAATTCTCCTTTAATCTATTCAGTTCTGTCTCTCTAGCCCTGGCCTTTTTCCTCCCACTCTGAGGTTTCATAATGCTTTTTCAGCCATTATCTTTTCACCTAAATAATCCCTCATTTTCCGATTCTCAGAAGCAGTGTCTCAGCTGAAAGTCTAATCCTGGCTACTGCCTATAATGGCTCCCCAGGATAAGTAATCATCTGAGCTATTTGACATCCACTTATGTTGACCTTACTGGGACAGTAGAAGGATAGCATTTTGCGCCTCCTAACTTTCTTTACCAGCTGTGTCTTCCTGCACAAAATCCAGCAGACTTGTATGGTACAGGCGGCACTGGCTCCCAGAAATCAGATCAGATTTCTTTAAAGGAGTCTTTGGGTTCCTAAACCAAAAGTATCATTCAACAGGAAAGAATTATTCACTGTTGCCTTCCCACTCAAGACACATGAACTCTACCTGGACATTTTATTAATCAATATATATTACCATTTCACTAGTGTATGATCAGACATGGCACCTACTTCAGCCTCCTCTCAAGTAGCACCCATACAGAGCAGGCTGGCAAAGATCCAATATCCTTTTATCCTTTAATGCAGAACTCCACACTGGTGGTTCAGTAACCACAATAACTAACTTTTAACAAATGAAACTTATCGTCCCCCAAATCCTTCTACGATTTTCTTCTTCACTGTCCTTTTGGATACCTTCCAGTATGTCATTTTCTCAAGTATTTTCCCTGCAGAAACCCAAGAGTTTCCAATGCTCCATCTACAGCCTCTGCAGCAGCTGTTTCTTACACCCTGACAACCATCGCATGATTACTTGTTGCCACAGCACCAGCCCTGCAATTCGTATGCACTGGACTCCAGAATACCTCTGCTCTGAATCAAAGTGGGGAACAAAACCATGCTGTGTCTGGTTCTACCTATAACATGTCAGAGCACAGCTACAGTTCCCTTGTGCTCCAGAATATGATGGCAAAAGTTTGTTATTCATATGATTCTTTGGTGAATGTCTGTTTGCAGAAAGGCAAGGGGTTTACCCATTCAGAAACATGGCATTCATTATATCTGTCGCTTATCTTACTCCTCTCCTTTTTCCTGCTTAAAAAGTTTCAGCTTTCTAATAAGGCCTTCTTCTTTAGAAAGGAAAGAAACAACACTCCAGGTGACTTAAGTGATCTGTTGTACATCATTAGCAGCTGAAACAAGTACCCTTGAAGACATTTGTCAGAAGCAGAGACTGTGCAGATTGCTGGACGTACATATTTGAAAACTAAAAAATTCTAGTGAAATCAGGAGCATCTAATGAGCAGTCACGACTGGGAGAAAAGGAACACATTAATAAATATAAAGTATCAAATAATTCCGTCAGCTCTTACTACGTGTTTTGAAATATATTGTAAAAAGAAATCTACATAAAGTTATGTACCAGATCCTCAGCTATATATCAGAAAATCTCTGCTTAGCTGAAGAGTTGAAGCTGTTCATTAGTATCACTGACATTCTAACAATCTTTGGATAGTCAAAGGCACCAGTTAAAATCTGGATCTTGTTAATCTGAATTGATTTTATATACCAAATAAGAACCAAATCCTGGAAGGCTTTTTCCAGGGCCAGTCATGACACTAAGACTTAGAGATGCTCATTATCTCCTAGGACCAGACACCAATCAGTTGTAGAGAAGCAGATCTACCCATGGTAAAAAGAAAGGGAAAACAAAGTAATGAAGAAGGGAAGTGTCTGGAAAAGTAAAGAAGAAATGGCAACTGAGAAAGACACGTTGAATAAAGAACAGTAAATGCAGGACACAGTAAAAGAGTGACTCCCAGTAAAGTGGAGAGACAGGGCTAGTTGTGAGTAAATAAATCAAGTAGGGATAATACATCAGTTTAGCAAATATGGCAATGTGAAGTATTATCAGATCTAGAAACTGCTAAGAATGATTTACAGTAAAATAAAATCAAGGGCTTAGGCTTCTAATGGTTGAGTGCTACAGTGCCTTGCATTGATGTGCCTGGACTCTAGGACTGAACCTAAAACCGTATGTTAGAGCCTTCACTCCCTGGACCGTGTTTGGGAAATTGGAGTTGTCTTGCAATGAGGAGACAAAGCAGCCAGCAACTCAAGCAGATAGCTGCTAAAGCTGAGGAGTAAACTCCTCAGGGGTTTCTTCTATCCCTTCAGTTACAACTGCATTACCTTGAAGAAATGAGAGCTAGGGCCTAGAGAGAGAGAACCTGTACATTGGAAGAAAGAACATGATTATATTTTAATTGCTAAGATGCCAACTTTAGAAGCAAGATCAATATCCAACCTGTTTCCAGAAGTTAATTTACTTCAAACCATACACACTCAAGCAAAAAACCAACCCAAAACAAAACCCTTGCTATTGCCTGCCATTCAATTTCTGGACAAAACTCTAGATTTGCTAGAGTCTTTCAAATGAGACAAATTTCATTTGGAGTGATTTTAGTAATGGAGAGCTTAAGTGCCTCCAGAGTGAGATGATGACTGGGCAAGTGTCAGTGTAGGTGCACACATCATGCTGTAAGTGCCTACAATGTCATGTACTCGATCCTGCCAGTAGTAAGTTAGTTAGGCAGTTAGAAATGTTCAGTGAAATGCCTGTGAAATGTTCAGTAGCTGGAGCTGAACTCATGGCTCAAGAACCATGACTGGAGGATGCTGAGACTGCTGTAACTTGATGACACTGTCAGCTGTCAGAAGGGGTTTGTATGGGAGCGAAGGATCACCAGGGCAGAGCAGTGGAGCTCTTCTCTACCTACCGTCTAACATTCAAGTCACCTTTGCTCTGTTAAAGATAGCAGGGATGCCTATTTAATTCTCTTTTCCCTCTTTTGATTTATTCTGTTTAGTAAATGGATGGGCTATACTCTTTTCTCAGTGAACATTATGTCAGCTTTGACATGTTATGTATTTTATGAGATGGTATCTGTCTTTAATGGGCAATTTGATTCTGGCTTGATCTGATTTACTGAAGTGATTTGTGTGGTGATGATCCAACATCTGAATGATGGATCTGACAGGAAATCTGTCCCACTGGGGCAAACATGGGCTGACTGATAGATGCAGGTGAAAATCTGGATTATTAGCAGATGTATTGCCAGGCAGTGAAGCACTCAAAACTCTCCGATCCATTAGTATCCCTTAACTCAACACCAGTACACTTACAGTAAGACACTAAGCAGAATGGATATTTCCCACAATCTTAGCTGTAACAAAACTGCAAGTCAACAGCAATATGGGAGTTAATTCCTAATAAACTAATATAACCCAATCCTCAGGATGCCCTGAGCCTACAAAATAAGGCTTGAAGTCTCATGTAAATAATCCTCTCAAACATTTTCACTCTCACAGTCTACTCAAGGTTACCATTAAAGCAATATGTCTTCCTCAGCTTTTTCAACCATCCACAGTCTGATGATATGAAGAATTAATGAAAAGGATTTGGTCATACCATGTGACACAAAACTACTTTCAGCCAAAAAGAAAACAATTTTATTAACAACACCTTTACTGCTTCCTTGTTATCAGAATCTTCCAAACCTGAAATGCAAAATTCAGGGTTTTAGTTATGGAGTCCCTACGTGTAAGGGATAAGTTTCAGAAGTCTTTGTTTTAAGATGATTTTTAAACAGAGTCGCTTGTCTTTTTAAACAGAGTATTTGTCTAATACTCTCTTTTCTGGTCTGCTTTCTTTTAAGGTTTGCTGAACTATTTGAATCCATTTATCTCTGTAACACCCATTATGTTCAGAAAATTAAACAGCTTGCAACCAGCTTTTAGATTTCAAAATCCATTCAGTGGGGAAAAGGCTGCATACTATAAAGAATAGAGAAGTCATACATGATCCATTTTTCTCCTGCTGGCCATCACATCTGCAGCAGCAGCAGCACTCCGCTTTTCTTTCTCTCCACCTTTACATGACACTGTGTAATTTTGTTATGTCACAAACTGTAGTCAGGTTACTAGTTGCTAGTCGTTTGTGGGAAATACTCTGTCCTAGGATAGAAAGTAATGTGGGATTTTCTGAGAATGGACAGAGATTTTTTTGTTCCTTCAATTTCACTTCATACCTTTTATTTCTGAAGGTATGTCAGTGACCAATAGTTGCTGAATACTGTCCCATGTCAGGCAATAACTCAGGTTGGAAGAAATCTCTGGAGGTACAAACTTCTGCTCAAAGCAGGGTCAGTGATGTTTAAAACTCTCCAAGAACAGAAAATGCAGTCTTTTGGGGCAGAAACTGCTATCCTGACAGAAAAGATCTCTTCCGCTGTGGAAAACATCCTAAACTCAGTGGTAAGACCCCATTCAGCCAAAATTAAATAGATATTTGAGAGTCCCTTTGTGCTTTTCTCATTACCTTTTCCCTATTACTCTTTCTTCTCAGCCTTCCACTTTCATCAAGGCCGATCTGAGGCAAGCGTTCTGGGGAAAAAAATATTAGTCAGTACCAAAACACATATGGCCTGGTGCACAGGTTTCTGCAGGCAAAAGGCCTAATTATTTATGCATTTTTAAACTGAAATTAATAAGCTTAAGAAAAGTGAACTCCTCATCCCTCCCCATGCTCTAGCTTTAGACTGACAGTTCAGGTTCACTAATTTATCTGCTTTAGTTTACCCAAAATAACTAATAGCTTCTTTGTTACAAGGCAAAATGTGAAAATACTAACATTAAGTGAAAATGCAGAATCATAGAATTGGTTTGGGTTGGAAAGTACCTTTAAATATCATCTAGTCCAACCCCCCTGCCATGGGCAGGGACATCTTTCACTAGATCAGGTTGCTCAGAGCCCTGTCCAGCCTGACCTTTAACACTACCACAACTTCTCTGGGGAACCTGTTCCAGTGTCTCACCACCCTCATTGTGACAAATTTCTTCCTTATGTCCAATCTAAATCTATCTTCTATCAGTTTAAAACTGTTGCCTCTTGTCCTGTCACGACAAGCCTTGGTAAAAAGTCTCTTGTCTTTCTTATAAGCCCCCTTTACGTATTGAAAGGCCACAATAAAGTCTCCTTGGAGCCTTCTCCTCTCCAGGCTGAACACAATTATTTAGTGCAATTTGTGCTAATTAAAGAAGAGGAATGGTACATTCAGTGAAACTGAAATGCAGCAAGTGCCAAATAAAATGAACTTAATAAAATATTTTAGTTTTTAATCACACTGCATAGTTAAGCTATGGAACTCACTGCCACAAGTAATCACTGATGCCAAAAGCTTAGGACTCTAAGTAGGACTTCACATTTATACGAAAAATTAAGAGATTCGCAGTTATATCCGGTAGTAAGAAAAAAACTTAAAAGGTTTGTAAGCCTTTATGTGTCAGGAAAGAAGCAAATCTTTAACTGTTGAGAATTAGGAAGAAGCCTTCCATGTGGGCAAGTTACTCCATAATTGCCCACCTTGGGGTTTCTTGCACTTCTCTCTGAAGCATCTGGTACTGGCTATTAGGCCAAGGCAGGTGGATGACAGGCCTGATTCATAACGGTAATTCTTACTCTAAAATGTAGCGTAATCCTTTTTACTTTGTTGAGAACATTATAGACTAAGGATACGGAAACCTGTAGCACAGATGTTTTACCTGTAAAAATGAAGTGCTAGTGGTTAATCTCAGCCCTTCAAGGCAGTATTAGTAATGTATATTAGCTAATATATTAGCTATCCCTTTGGTCAGGGTTAATTACCCTACCAGTATTGTCCAGTAATATCAATCTCAGCAATCTAATGTTATTTTGTAGCCCTGCATTATGATGCTGTCATCGCTAATAACAGACTTTGGAAGACCACAGGCTTTGTAAGTTTGCAAGGGCTCAGGACTACGGCTTGTTAAGCTTGCTTTGTCTGAAGTCTTTCTGACCCGCCTGCAGCTTTGCTTTAGCTGTAACAGCAACAGGCTTGGCACTGGAGACCACACGGCTATAAACAACTCACCAATGCTTAAAGAAGTTAAAGAAATGCAGACCTGGAAATGGACAAAACTGGTGTTAGGGCTAACAAAGAGAAGAAATAATAGAAGTGTAGCATATATAGTAAATTCAGATATATTGTGGAGCTGCAGAACAATGAAGAGTGAGCAAAAGTGTAAAAACCACTTTTTGTAACAAACAAAAGTGATCCCTAGCAGATTCTGGGCAGAGGAAGAAGAAAACATAAACATGAACATCATCTGTCTCCCAGTAAAGGACTCCACATACTGGTGACTGTGAATGACTGAACTGTAAAGCATTTGTCTCAAAGATTGCTTGTCTAAGCGAAGAATAGTGTGGGAGCGGCTGTGGGGCCATGGAGACCTCCAGTTTGCAGGGGCTGCGCCATGCGCAGGACTGGGTTGGAGCCAACCGAAGGTCATGAGAGCCCCCGCGCTGGCCGCAGTCATGAGGAGCGTGTGCGCATGTGCAGCCACGTGCTAGCCGCGTGCTAGCCATGTGAAGAGCGAGGCTGGAGCCGCGTGAAGCATATGCGCATGTGCAGGAATGTAGCAACGTGCAAGTATGTGCCGTTGCCATGAAAACTGCAGCCCTCGAGTGAGGATAAAGGGGGTTGCCCAGACCAGTTCCGGCGCGTCACCTACTGCCGACCCCGCCGCAACCGCCCACCGCTGAAACTGAAACTCTGAAGGTTTGGACCCTGGCACGACCGCCTGCCGCTGCCCACCTCCGACTTGGACCCTCGGGACGCCGCAAATCCACGGTGGTGACTATTCTTGCAAATCTATCCCGACTGCTTCCTTGAGTTCTACCTTTGTTCTAATCTATCCTATCGCTACTAAGTTTTACTTTTGATAATAAAAGTTGTTTAAGACATTTGAAATTGGCGGCATTTGACCTCGTTTTTGTCTTAATCTCGCTCTTGGGATCATATCAAAACCTCCCCTGACATTGGATCGGGACAGTGACTCACCGCAGTATTATCCGTTACACAGCAGAATGAAACCACTGATGTTAGGACTCAAAGGAGCAGAGGAAGGGTAAGCATAACAGCAGGAAAAAGGGGTAAAAAGGAAGAAGTGTGCATGTAACAATTTTAACTGTATTATTCTGCCTAGTCTTCTTTTTTTCTGTAATAATGAACTAACAATGATTCTTTGATCATATGGTCAAGATTTCTTTCAATAAGTTTGTAGTTTTATATATACATCAATCATTTATTGTGCAATATATACACACAACATACAATTATTGTGTATACACACACTTTTTTTTTATATAAAATACATCATGGCCCATGTGGATCTCCTCTTTGCTCATGAAAGAAGATTTTGACCATGACACAAGGTCTTTATACCCTTTATGTATCAGTCCTGAAGAATATTTTTTAGCCATAATAAGGGAGGGAAAAGAAGGAGAAAGAAAAAAAGAGGGGGAAGGGAGGAAGACAGGGAGCAAGAAAATGGGTACTAGCCCATCACATAATTTTCCCCGCCTCCTTAAGCTGTCATTTTCTTTCTCACGGTTTCCAAATATTAATGTTACATGGGAGGAGAGCTAATACGCATTTATCTGAGGATGTAACATGAAACATCTACAGATTTTTACTCTGGCTGTTCTCTGGAGGCATAAAAATAAAACTCCCTATGGCATTTCCTCAGTGTTAATGAGAGTTGAACCGATAAGCCATTGACGTAATTGACAACTCTTATTTTAGGTGTCTCTATCACCTAACTGTGTTTCCTTTTACTCCAGAATTCAAAAACTGGGATTATGAGCAATGCTTTCCGCTTAGTTATATTTATATAACAAGATTTTCCAAGACTATTCCGTACCATACTTCTGTTTTATCTTAAAAATTACACCAGCACTGACTTTAATAAACCTTAGTAATAGTTCACTTTATTTACTCAAAATCTCAAATAAAGTGAAAGCCACATTTTGCTAAATGGGATGAGTCCTGAAAAGAAGGCTGGAATGCTTAATGGAGATAAGAAGAGGAGTACAGGAAGGAAGAAGCATAGATTAGAAAAAATTCAATAAAAAAGATGAGACTGCAGGAGGAGAAAGAACAGTTTCAAGTTTAAGCCAGCTGAATACTTTCCTAGAAAACCAGGATCTTCCCTTGTCTCTGATACAGAATGCTTGGGCACTATCAGGCAAATCACTCAAACCGAGCGTTTCACAGCTGAGCACTTGCTACATGTTCTTTCCCTCATTTTTTGAGTACCTACCTTGTGGTTCTGGGTCTGCTCAATGCAATAGTTGAGCATTTCCAGTTGGAATTGAATTTTGCTTTGAACATATAATAGGCTGTATAATGCAGAGAGCTCTTAAAAACTAGATCACAGATGCATTATAGTGGACACCTACAAGTACGTGTCACTCTTAACCTTAATCTCTGTGAATAGGCTCTCCATCAGTCAACTGGAAGTAATAATGGAAACTCTTCACATTAAGATATTAAATGCATTACCATTTATGATGCATTTAGATGCGTTGAGGGGGGGGGGAAAATCCATAACTGTCCTCACAGCAGGGCGTTGAATAGTATGCAGTATATAAAGCCTGTAGCACACACTGAATAATAGAATAAAAACCAAATATCTAGTATTTGTTCACTAAGTGGGCACAATTCATACAGTAAACTAACAGATGCGGAGGTCTTACGGCAAGGAAGTTAGGTAACCAAGTCAAAGCAGTAAGGGGGGGGAAAATCCATAACTGTCCTCACAGCAGGGCGTTGAATAGTATGCAGTATATAAAGCCTGTAGCACACACTGAATAATAGAATAAAAACCAAATATCTAGTATTTGTTCACTAAGTGGGCACAATTCATACAGTAAACTAACAGATGCGGAGGTCTTACGGCAAGGAAGTTAGGTAACCAAGTCAAAGCAGTAACACAGTATACGCTTCATAAGGGGAAAATTAAGTTTTAATTGTAAACTATAAAAACTCTTTAAACTCTGGAGTACCTTTAATATCTTGCATTTTTTTAAGTAAGTTGAAATATAGAAAATGCTGCCTGTAACATCAGCTGACATCTCTGGGGTTGGACTTGTCAGAGCCACCACACAGACCTCAAGCACTTGAGCTTGTGGAATAAGTAATAACAGCAGCTTCCTATCCTCTTTGTAGGCCTGCAAATTCCTTCTTATCAGGGGCTTCACAGATATTTTACAGGACTCTCCCTGCCGCTTTTTTTTTTAATTAAAAAAAAACCCAAACAAAAAACCAAACAACAACAAACGACCAAACAACTCTTTATGCTCATGGTCAACGTCCTACCTAGTCAGACGAGGTTCTCCTCTCACAGCTCTTTGTTTCTCTCCTTCTGTCAGGTGGTTTCTTACCAACCACAGACTCCTACTTTGTCTCCTCATCATATCAGTTTGTCCACATTACTCCATTCAGGTTTCTCTCCCCACTTTCTTTTCCCAGTCAGTACTGATTAACTGAAGAGACCTTCAACTTCTTCCCTATTGTAATGGGGATGTAGCACCATTTTTCCCAGCTAGACATTTTTCCCCTATCACATTTCTCTCAAGGATGCTGAGTCACAGCTTCCCCCCTCCCAACCAGGCACAGCCTCCCTCCTATACACACCTATTTCATCTGCCAACTTCCAATATCTTCACTCTCCTTCCTTTAGTTTTACAGGTTCTTCTCCCCACAAAAAAAAACTAGCAGATTTTTTTCTCATTTTCAGTGCTTCACTGTACTTCAATCTAAGCAGAAGGTGACTGCATGGCTCTACATGCACACTCCAGTCCTGTAACAGAGATGTCAGGGAATGAGTCATACACATTCCTTCTGTTCAGCAATAAACGTGTGGTTTGGACAACAGTAGGAGCTATAAAAGGATTAAGCATGCTGAAGATCATAGCTGTAAAACTCTCAGAAGTTTATATTCTGTAATTTGGCCAAATTTGGGCTCTTTTTAATATGAATTTCACAGCCGATATACCCTGTTATAAAGGCTACCCTTCTTCCAAATTTTATATCTTTACCCAAAGCATGGATGCAGTAGAGCCTCTGAAAGAAAGGTGCTTTTGAATTATTTAACATTGTACAATAACTTACTTTTCCCAAACTTACTTCTAGAAATTGACAAAACATTCTAATGATAAACCCAACCTCTGAGTCCAGAGTTGCTTGATGAGTATTGCATCTTGTCACCATACTTAATACTTTAGGTATGGTTATCAGAAAAAGAATAAAATTAACAGAAACTGGGTTACCAGAAATCTTAGTGCTAAGCCTTAAATCCATATTCTGCAATCTCCACTCATTTTAGGAGTATTTCTGCACACTAGGAAAATCTAGGAAAGCTATTGTACATGCATTATATGATATGACTGTGTGGATATATGACTCTCAGGTAGAGGGTTAAAAACCCCAGTATGCACACACTCATCCTTAATGGCATGAAAAAGATTTTCAGTTGACATTTACATAATTTTGCTGCCAGAGTTACCAGGATATATTTACATATATAGTTTTCATTTAATATATATCATATACCTGTCCCATTGTAGAGACAACACATGATAAGCTAGTTATCTAAATTGAGGTGAAGCAAAACTGACACAATGCCAACCAAATTCCTAAAATGACAATTCAGTCTGCCATTGAATCACCCCTCAGGCAAAGGCCCACGTAAGAAAGATACTGCTGTGTCCCTTGAAGGTCAATAAGCACAGGTTCAGCTAGACCTCAGGAAGAGAAGAAAATACAAGGAGCATTTTTCAGTAACTGTTGAGCTCTGGGGCTGTGTGTGGAAATTTTGACTTGAGCTTGAGACTTAGTCCTTGATCTAATGGGTAACTGTTCAAGTCTTAAAGCTGTGCTTGAAAGTACATCTGAAAGACCCATACTTTTTCAGGCATATTAATGAGTGCTATACATCATAGAATCATAGAATCATAGAA
>NW_009189441.1:0-8704 GCF_000690835.1 Fulmarus glacialis | reverse complement strand
GCTGCTGCTGCCTCCGCCGCCGCGTCCCTCCGTCCGTGGAGTTTCCTCCTGCGGAGCAGTTTGCCAGACCGCCGGTTCCTCGGCGCCTGGCAGCAAGAGGTTCTGTCTTCCTGCCTGCGCGCGATACTTAAAGAGCAGTTCGAGCGTGGGAAACGAGCGCTGGGACTGTATCGCAGCTGTGAAGCCTGCCTGGCTGGAAGGCAGAAGTTGAAGATGCGGTTGAAGATCTTACTTTAGGCGTTTTGGACGCTCTGGACGTCTCGTGTCAGGCCGAGAAGGTGTAGCTATGTACCTTTTTGGCAGTGAGGATTGCGAAGTGGTAAGATGTAAACTAAGGATTTTTTTTAAAATTATTATTTACTTTTAATGTTTCCTGTCTCTCAGAGTTTACTGGGCAGTTTGAATTTCTGTCAGTGCTGTTATTTCTGTAGTTGAACTTCAGTACTCACCAATTCGATTGCTTTTAAAAAATGGCATTTTTCTGCAAGATCTTCAAGTAGTGAAATACTATTTGCTAGATAAAATTGAATTTACTTTCCTTGTCTTGTTTATCGCATTGTGGTGATACTGAAAATATTCAAGTACTGATTATTTTGAGGCAATTCAGACTTCGGGTTAAGCAAAACCACGCTTACAAATAATTCAGAATTTGTCTCACACTTTGTAATGTAGATAGACTGCAAGCAGCTTACAGAACTGCCCTTAATTGTATGTTTGTGGGGACGTTGCCAAACCATTTCTTTTGTACAGTTCGAAACATGTCATTGTAATGTAATGTAATGTCCATCAAAAGAGCTAGCTTAAAAAAAAAAAACAAACACACCCACCCACGTTAAGATCTGACACTCTTCTCTTCAGTATTCGTGTAAAACGACATCTGAAATAAGTCGATGATGTAAGAGAAGACAAGAAGAAAACCGCGAATAACTCCGTGCTGTTGCGTGGCATTGGTAGCTGACATAAAAGTTTGCAATTTTGCAGCCTGAGGCTTATGTGCTACGTTGTAAGCAAAATGGATGGGTTCTTCCACCCACACACCACTCGTGACCCCGTCAAGACCTGAGGAGCTTTGGGGGAAAATAATGAGACAAAAAAATATGTATGAACTCTACTACAGGACATCAAAATAAATTTCACATGTTAAAAAGTGGCACATTCTTTGCATATAACTGGCAATTGCAAATGTTTTGTTTTGATTATTGAAGTTGCTCTTTGAAGTATGAAAGCGCCTTTTATGGCAGTCTGGGTTCTACAACACATTTCAAGGAATTAATTTAGTTATTTTGGATTTTTTCCTCGTTTTTTTTATTCCAACCAGCTATGTTTTTGAGATGCAGGAAATGTAGAAGAAGTTGTTGAGGAAAATAATTTAAACGCAGCTGTCTGCACATTGAACTCATTTGTGTGTGCGCCACTCGCACAAACTTTCACAAACCAAGCAAGGCAACTGAAAAGAACTTAGTTTCTCCAAAGCACCAAACTTGTTTATAAAAATTGACAAGTAAAAGCTTTTAATGGACTGATTTATTTTTTTAATCCATTACATGTTTGTAGCTATTTGTGAACGGTTGCAAATCTCTCTTAAAAGATTTTTGCCCAGTCTCTGCGTTTCCATTGTACCCTGTGTAGTTACTTACTGGTTTGTACAGAGAATGAAGCTTTGGGTCTGAAATTTTGAAGTATCTTGAAATAACCAAGATGACTGAAGAATGGTGTTAGGGTTTTGGACTCAGTGTATCTTTCAATCACTTTTCCTGATGCTGTTTCAACTTTTCAAAAGTATTGAAGTATTCTGTGTCATAGAAAATAGTTTAATGTTTAAGACACTTTTCCCAGGCAGGTGGGACATCTCATTCCACTCCCTTTTCTACTACATAGTTAAGCGAAGTGGAATAGCATCAATAGAAGAAGGTAAGAAGTCCAGCATGAATTGTGTAGGTTTGGGTTTTTTTCATTTTCTTTTTATTTTTTTCTCTTTGATATCTCCCTGAAACTGAAGTGCAATGGTCTGTTCAAACAAAATGTTTCGTTAAGTCCAGACCAAAATATCGTTTGGGTTTTTTCTTCTTACTTTTCTTTAAAGCAAGATAGTTCAGGGGAAAATATGAATGCACTTTTTTGGTGTTATTTTGGCAGCCAGACTTACCAAGATGTTTGCTTTTCTCAGTGATAAGTAAAATAGAATAGATGGCCTACATAAAGCTTGAAGAACAGTTTTATTGTTCAGTAAAAGCTAGAATCAATGTAAAACTTACAGTTGTACAGATCTGTAGTCCATGAAGCCATATGCTCTGCACTGTGGAAAAGGCATTTGTTTTATCTTCCCACACAAACAATTACTTGTGAGTCACTGAAGGACAAAGTGAGAGAAAAGAGTGACAGTGAAGAATCTCAGGATTTAATTTTAAGTTCACTATTAATTTCAAATAATTTTAAATTAGTTTGAGGCATTCTAGCTATGCATATAAAATTTGATTTTTGTCCTAGAAAGGAGATTGTTGATAAAATGAAACATAGAATGATTAAAACATCTCTTAGAGGAATTCAATAAAGCCCTCTTTAAAAACCAAACCACTAAAGAGAGTAATAGAGAAATAGAACGTTCTGTGGTCATTGTGTGCATTTCATATGCACACATATATGTCCACATGAGCACGCACACACATTTGCAGAAATGTGAGCGTCTGAAGCAATATTCTAACTCAGTTAAATTTAATAGCTAAACTCCACAAACTGGTACAACCAGCTTTTGCATGTGGTGTCCTCTTTTGCTTTCTTTTTGTTCCTGTCGGTCAACAAGCTTGGATTATTAGCTTACTCTGAGTGCATATTAAGTTTAGATATCTGACAGCACTGATAATCAATTTTTATATCATCACCTGCAAACCCTAGCTAAACAAAGGTAATATCACTTAAGAATCAGTTATCAAAACACAATGCTGGGGTTTATGACCAATTCATATTTTTAAAAAAAAAAAGTGTGTCATTTCATGACATAGTGACAAATGCTATATTTTTGAAATCATTAATAAAACCATGTGGCTGTGGTCCTCCCCTGTTTGAATGAGTTTTTGCATAAGTGTTCTGACTTGGGATATTGAGTGTCTTTGACATTGCATTTTAGCACTTTAGGCAGATGTTTATTAACCTCTTAAGAACTGGTGGAATAAACATACGGTTTCTTTTGTGATCTTTTGAGGCATTTTTTTATGTACCTGGAAACGTAGAGGTGTTTGAGTATAGTAAGCAATTTAATTTCGTAAATACAGGAAACTATAAAAACATACAGGCCAGGCAATCTCATTTGTGGCTATAACTTGTTTGTGTAGGGATTTTCCTGTTTGTTTGCAAAATAAACCTCTGATAACAGAATAGAATTGGAAGAGTTCATCAAAAAGGGAGCAGAAGGTGGGAGCTCCTTTTCAGGGCTGGTAAATCATACTCCGCATTAACCTCCCAGAGCAAAACCATCTAGAACTTACTCCCAACAGCCTTTTGAGTTGCTGCGTAAAGGATGAGGGAAATCTAGCATAGCGCTTGCATGTTTGGGAGGCCCAGCGGGCTCTCCTGTGCCCCAAGGCTATGCTTGGCCCAGCGGAGATTTCCCATAGCTGCAGAGCCTCTGCTCTTGCTCCCTCAGGTGGGCTTCACCTGGGCTGTGGGCACTGGGCATCTCCAGGCATGTCCCACCACTGCCTTTCCAGGGGGCCCTGGGGGTAGGTGTGCAGGCCAAGGCTGACAGCACCAACTCGTCTCTAATCGGGACGGGACACCTTGGCGTTTCATCTCTCCTCCCTCCCAGCAGTCTTTCCCAGTAGAAACTTTGGGCTCTGTTGTAGTAGGATAATCAGACATTGCGATGGTAAGCGTAGGATTAACTAGGATTTCTTTTGAGAACAACCTAATCATTGAAAAGCTATTTTATAGCAGAGTTTTCTTGATAATTGGTCATTTAAGGAAAATCACTGAATTTCATTCACTCTATTGGATGCAACTTTCAAACTTTTGCAGTCAAGTGGCAATAGTTTTTAACTTTCTTAAGAAACTCAGAACTTGACTCCCGCTCTTCGTAGATTTGTCTCTTTGAAAATATACTTACAAAGAATGGAAAACCTCTTTATAATTCCAGTGATTTGGTTGTGATGTCCAGAGCAAATGTTTTGGTTGCCTTGGAAATCCAGCATTTGTCACTTGTGTTCTCCAGGCAAAAGTTTTGAAGTTGTCTATTTAAATTAAATCTTCACTTCCCTGGAGTTTGCCGATGTCCTTTTGCAGGATGGAGAACTTCTTATGGAATATTAAGTATGATGTTGATAGATGCCAGTTATATTTATGGCTCCTTGCAGCATAGCATTATCTTCTAAAAAGTATGAAAATCAGTCTGCTAAATTTCTAAAGGAATGGAAGATCTTGAAGCAGCCAAGTGACATTCAGGTTTGAGAAGAGTTACATTTTGAGTGCTATTTGTGAATCAGTCAGACCCTGATTCCATTTGCAGCAGTCATACTGCTGATAGGGCTAATTTTGCTGTGAGAAGGGAAAACCCCACCTATTTTAGAAACATGCTATTGAAGTCCTAGAAATCAGTGGGGAGAACACATTGATGTGTTTTCAGTGTTTATTCTGAGTCATCGCTACTTACCTTATTTCATAAACTGAGCAAAGGGAGAAAAGATAATAAGGGTGTTCTTTAAGATTGGAGAGAGTCCCATGTAACTGTTTAGCAACAGTATATTTTATCATACTGTGGATTAATACAGGAACGTGTCTAAAAATCATAAATCTGGATTGCTTCTTTGGGAACCTACTCACTTGAATTGCAAGCAGAGTTCTGCAAATTTCCTGTGGCAGAACGCTGTAAAATTCTAACCCAAGATTTTGGAATGACTTTTCCTTGTTCACCTTAGTTCAACCTAAGGCAACAACATCTAATGCTATATTCAGATGAGTAAGTTGTGTGGCACGTGTGAGTGTAACTTGAAGTACAGGATTGAAAGGTAGGAAAAATTAAATTCAGCCCCTGAGGTTTGCTTCAGAGTCATGAGTCCATCCTTGGACAAATCACTTGACATTTTGATTCTTTGCCTTTAAATTTTAGGTAACATTTGGTTCTCTTCTGGTAACGATTAAAGGTTTAACTTTTTAAAGCTGGTAAGTTGCTTTAAAAGTACCTGCTTTACACATAACAAATGCTAGTATTTGATTAATTTTCAACTGCAAATGTTGTACACGTGTACTAGGAATGGAGTTATTCATGCCTAAAACAGGGTGTTTAGTGAGAAGAGCTCTATGTGAAAGACAGATGTGCTCACATCCAGAGCTGGGTGTGGGTTTGTTAAACAGTCACCCGCAGCAAGCCTTTACCCATGGATTCTCTGCAGCAGCCAAAGTGTAGAAGCAATACAGTTTTTCTTTCCTAAATTGGAAAAATGAGGGTCATGCTGTATGGCATCATTCCCCATGACTAGCTGAGAGACGTCTCAGCTGTGTTTTAAGCATTGCATATGAGTTTTGGGATTCCCCCAGGGGAAGCCTGGGAGAGCCGCTGGCTTCAATCGTGTAGCAGAATGGCTCCTGAAGTAGTTTCAGTTTAGGATAGGGAAACACTGGAGAGGAAAACCTTAATAAACCCATGCAGAGAGAGGTATTGGTCATTTCTGTGTTACTCCCAAGACACCCAGTGTGCTTTCCAGTTAGTGATTTGCGCAATTGTAGTGACCATACTCTTTTCCCCAGAGTAAAACAGGTGTTTACTCTAACCTGCTGTAGTGTATGCGAAGTGGATTCTTTAATAATGGTATTACTCTTTGACCTTCATATAGCTTTCTTTTCCTTGTCTCCTTTCTTTAATTTGAATTTCACTGACTGAGGATGGAGCCTTTTTGATTATTGACAGTATACTGGAGGGATTTATACTATGTCTGGCCTTTCCTTATCTCTGTCCCCATGATCCAACACACAAACAGGCAAGAAAAAGGTGGGGAGCTCTGTGGAGGCCATAGGTTGAGGCACTGAACTGTAAGTCCTGTTACGTACGTGAGCCTATGAATGGTAGATCAGCTGTCCCTCACATAGAGCGCAACGTACCTATTTTATAACGTAGTATCCTGGGGTATGTGAAGCTCTTGGAGATTAAAGACAGTGTTCCCCCCTCAGAAATTAACTTTTAGAAATAGATATTTCTGACAGCAAATATGAGGCAAAGCAACGACTATAATTAACCTGGATCCTTTTGTACTGGTTTAGTGCCAAGTGGTGTCTGAAGGCAATGGAGGAAGGGAATGAGCATACCTCTTACCATGGAACCGGGTCACGGTTAGCGTACCTTGTTTGAGAAGCATGTTTGTACCTGAGGCACGCATGGGAAGGAGCCCTGTGAAGTGAGCAAAGGTCAAATGGTTTCTAGAATTTAGAAACCAACCACACTGACCAGCTCCAGGTGATGAAATAGCAAAGGGGAAGTTTACTTCTGTTTACGGAGTACAGGGGAAGAGATGTGGAGTGTGGAAATTGGCCTGGGTTGGCAGGACCAGTGCAGTTCTCCTCAAAAATGTGAAGACAATATAATGAAACCAAAGTATTTACAAATGGCATTCACAGATGGTGTGGGTGAGCAGGCTTATGAACTTTTTACTGAACTTTTTACACAGAATCACAGAATGGTTGAGGTTGGAAGGCACCTCTGGAGATCATCTGGTCCAACCCTCCTGCTCAGGCAGGTCCACCCAGAGCCAGTTGCCCAGGACCGTGTTCAGATGGCTTTTGAATATCTCCAAGGATGGAGACTCCACTACCTCCCTGGACAACCTGTGCCAGTGCTTGGTCACCCTCACAGTGAAAAAGTGTTTCCTGGTGTTCAGAGGGAACCTCCTGTGTTTCAGTGTGTGCCCATTGCCTCTGGTCCTGTCACTGGGCACAGCTGAGAAGAGCCTGGCTCTATCCTCTTTGAACCCTCCCTTTAGGTATGTATATACATTGATAAGGTCCCCCCTGAGCCTTCTCTTCTCCAGGCTGAACAGTCCCAGCTCTCTCAGCCTTTCCTCATATAAGAGATGCTCCAGTCCCTTCATCATCTTTGTGGCTTTTCATTGGACTCTCTCAAGTACGTCCATGTGTCTCTTTTACTGAGGAGCCTGGAACTGGGCACATTACTCCAGCTGTGGCCTCACCAGTGCTGCGTGTTTTGTTTGTGTGTTTTTATCGTAGCTCCTTCCTTTGCTTCTGACCTTCATCTTACAGCTTGTAGTAAGTGCTGGTGGAAAAAAAACAAAGGGTGGAGATGAGTGGAGAGACTTACCTGTGCATACCCTCCACTGAACTGCTCGAGGTAGCTCTCTACCTCTCGGCTCCTTTTCCATTTGTGAGGCAGCGGTGGGAAGAAGGGAGGGAAGTCTCGCTCAGGATCTGGGAGTAGTTGGCTTCTAATTATGTTGACAGCACCAAGTCCTGATGAAATCTTTAAATTGCTTGCTCATGGTTTCAGTTTTTTCCATCTGAAGGAAATAAATATGGTAGTACTATCTACTTCCTGGCAAAGCACTAATCAGCCTCTCTTGCTGGACAGTTTACCTCACTGAAGTGAACCAGCATGAACTTTTAAAAAAAAAACTTCATCAGGAATACTTGAGTTTTTCTTTTCCGTATTGCCATCTGCTCTACAGGTCTTGATATAAAAAATACGGCTATTTTTCAGTGAGGAACTTGAATGGAGCCTAATGTAGCCGTAACAGGTATTACCAGGAGGGGCAGTAATCTAGCTATGGCCGCACAGAGCTAACAACAAGCTAATTGATTGTGCTTCTCTGATTTACGTAGCTGCAACATAGTTAATTAGCTTGGATTCTCTGCACACACGTGTGTGTGTGTGTCTATGTTTCCAGGCTTTTGGGAATTACTTACAACTTGCCCCCTGTTACGCAACATATATTTATACTACTTTTTTAATTAGATGTCGGGAGATCTGTGTAGCTAGAGGAGTCTTGTGGGTAAAAGATACTAATGGCATGCCTGTATTAAGTCATGAATTTATAATTCTCAGGGTGGAGCCCTACACGGAAAAGTTGTAGGTATTTAGAAGAAGGTAGCCTGAATGTCTCTCGTTGAAGAAATGGGACTTGTATATGCTGTGCATGAATATGGTACAAGAAAATTCCAGATCTTGCAGGGGCCTCAATGCAGTGCCTCTAACAATAGAGTTATTTTAAAGTCTGTTTTACAGTTAAGTATTTGTGACATGCATTTTGATGTCTATGTTGTTTAGTCTGTGGATGGATGTAAATTAGCAGTCGGGGTACACATGCAAGATGTTTTATGTGAAAAATTGAAATCATGACTCCCCTGCGGCACATACGGAAAGCTAAAGTCAAACAGGCATGTTCATGCTGTCTGCCGTACGTGCCTGCCTGCCTGGTGCGGCAAACTGCCTGTTTTAGATGTTCTGTCCTGGGTAGCGTGGCTACTTTTCTCCCATCAATGGTATATGAGGCGGTGTCTGGAGGTCTAGATAGCTCGTTGCTCTCTTGACCTTTCAACACTATAGTAGTTACGACAGCTCAGTTAAGCATTCCTAGCAGGCTGGATATAGTCCAATGTCATTTTGATAGGAACCTTCCACAGAGGGGAACCAAGGGCCAAAAATCCTGTTTCAGATTATCTGATCTGAAACTTCTTTGATAATCTCTTCCAGGCACAATTCCTTCCCCCC
>NW_009189440.1:11159-91987 GCF_000690835.1 Fulmarus glacialis | reverse complement strand
TCTATGATTCTATGATTCTATGATTCCCATGTCAACTAGCTACTCTCATCTCTTCCAGGCAGAAGGAAGTGGCAACATCTCCTCTTGGTTTCCAATGATTTAAAAGTCTGCTCACATGTTTCTTACAGGTGTGTGAAGTCGTATGTGCAAAACCTAATTTGAAACACAAGCTCATCTATTTAGTATGTACTTTACAATCTCTGGTGATGGAGTTCTGGGCCACCTTTGCGCTTTGCTGCCAATGTGAATAAAGGCATCTTGAGATCGTGCCCTACCTTTTCTGCAAGTTACTTCTTACCCTGATAAGAATACTATTATCATACGGCCTCTAAAGCCCAAGAACACAAATGCCTGGGCTGTTGTTAACAAACGTGGTGAGAGCTTTCCTGTGTGTTCGGCTGGAAGGGTTTGATCAAGGAAGTTACTTTTGTTATATCCAATTCCACTAAATACATCTCCAATTTTCCTGTCTCTACATCAAACGTTACATGTTAAGGAGCCTAGAATAACAGCTGCTGCCACTCATGTTAACTGAGAGGAGCACAAGACACTGAAGTGTCTAGTTTCTCATCACTTACGGGACGGATAAAAGTATCTGTTGTACTGACTAGTCCATCAAATATGAATGATGCAGATAGAGTGGCTGTTTACACACAGTGATCTATTTTAGTTCAATTGAAAACACACACAGGGGAGTGTTTCAGCTTTGTGGATAGAAAACACTGGAAACGTTTTTTTTCTGTTTCTTCTTTTCCATTTGCCAGTGACAATTAGCTCTCAGGGGTGCCCTGTCTGCGGCTGGGAGAGGATGAGCTCTCTTCTTCTAGGACGAAGATCCAAATATCGTTAGTTATCCAACCAAATCTCATGAAATTGTGGACAAGGTGCTTGCCTCCTTTTATCATTCTAATTTTACCCGAATACTCGACTATTTTGTACAGTGTTAACATAAGCATTTACAAAGCCGGTCCCTTTGGAGGATGACAGCAATTGTTTTGCTTAATGTTTAATGGCTTCCTCTCCCTCTGGACTCCGTGCCAGTGCATATTGTAATGAACAAGCTCTGGAAGAATATTATAGCCTCACTTCATCTATTAGGACACTTTACCTAGAAATTTATTTTGCACTACCATGAATTATACAAACACACAAATTAAAGATACGTACGCAATAACTGCTTGCAGAGAGCATTGTCTGCAGCAAACTCGTTAGGAGAACGAATTACTCTGTAGAAAATCACTTAACCTTTGTGGATTTCCTGGTACTGTGTTTATTAATGCCCTTTGTTTTGAAGTAATATCTCTGTGTTATCTGAAAACATGCACCAGATTTGGATATTAATGTACAGCATTAAGGTTTCCTCTGAACACACTAATTACATAGAAAGCAAAAAGTGAGTTCTTGTTCGGCTCTCCCGCATCCGAGTATAAAAGAGTATGGATGTGTCCCCCTGTGCAAAGACTTTCAAATCCAGAACCAAATGATACAGGGCTAAACTCCGGAGGAGGAGGAAAAGAAAAAAAATAAAGGGCTTTGGTTTCCATGGGCAAATGTTGATTACAAGCGGATCGCTTCACTGAATAGCCTTTATCAGGATTTGTCTGCAGGGCTCAGTGGCTAATGTTTTGCCGTGGAAAATATTTCTCCAGCAGCAAATGGAGATGAGGGGAAAATAGCAGATTAACTCTTTGGCAAAAGGTCTACTCCGGTTAGAAAAACATGCACGTTTCTGTCAGGAAGACTGCTAGCAGGAATACGGCAACTCTAGTAATTTTGCAAGTAGTAAAACCAGGATGCATCAGGAATAGCATGCTTGGTACAGAGTAACCCACACAGAAATGCACTGCCACAAGAAGCTATGTGTGTGCGGAGACCTGCACCAGTAGATATTTTCGGTGGCAAAGCATCGCTGAAGCTTTATACAGTGTTTTTGCGATAACAAAAGCTAGTGATTAGTGACTGAAAATTTCAAGTTACCTCGGTAACCTGAATTCTGACTCGTTCTGTGGCAAGACAGTGGCCTGTCCTGTTTATTGGGAGAGCTGTGAGCTGGGTAACTGAGGAGAAGCTGTTGCAGATGCCTACCAGGGTGACTCACTTGCCATCATGCTGCTGACTGCATGGACATATGGGACTATGCAATGAAATCAATGGAAAAATTTGGTTCAGTAGGTTTTAAGTCTGTAGCCTTACTTTCAGGGACATACTAATGGAAATGAAAGCAGCCAGCCACTCTGATGCGTCTTGGAGCAGACTGATGTTCCTTGAATCTGTTGTATTTGGGATTTGTGGGGTTTGATACTGCTTCTGTGGCAGAGAGTTGCTTCTTCCTTTGCTGGAAAAATACACGTCATTGCATGCACGCTACATCATGCTTGTATCTTCTATAGCTGTAATTATAACCCTGCAGAGTAAGTCAGTAGAGAGCAAAGGTTATTGACTTCCACTGATATGTCCGCTGATATTAATACAAATAGAATAAAACTTTGGCCTTGAGCAGATTAAAGGCTACTTGGAATAATTAAACCTATCGTACAAGGCATGTCATCCTGAAGTGAATTGACAAGCAATATCAACCTGACTGACACTCCAGCCTCCTTACAGGTCTGAAGCCCTGGCACTGACTGAAAAGGCTGGCGTGGGGTGGGGGTGATCCTGAAGGCGAGTGTGCTCTAGCTGGCAGCATATCTGAGTCTTGCAATTACTTAACTGTAGAGTAAGAAGAAAAAAAATCCAATTTTTGCTGCTTCTGCACATCAGCATAATCTACTGCTTTATCCTTTACATGTCCTGAATTCGATATGGAATAGTTGCCGGCAGGGGAAGGAGGGTTGGGTGTGGAGGGTGTTGCAGATACTGCCAGTAAAGTAAGTAGAAGAGCTGGAAGGGGACAGGGGGAGGAATCAAGGTGATGGAGGGAGGAAGATCTGAATTCCTGCAACCTCTGTGCGCTGGTGTTTCGCTTCTACCTTAGAAAAGGAAGCAGCTTGTAAGAAACTGCTAATTTAGATAGGTTATGGATCAACAGACTTCAGTCTCCTATGAATTATGTGAATGTTCTTATTTATTGCTGGAGGTTATAACAGGTTAACCCTGCGTATCGGGATTGTAAGATTTCTCAAGTGCAATACAAAGTGTTTCACACATGGGCTCATGTGCTGGTTTTGGCTGGGATAGAGTTAATTTTCTTCACAGTAGCTAGTACGGGGCTATGTTTTGGGTTTGTGCTGAAAACAGTGTTGATAACACAGGGATGTTTTCGTTACTGCTGAGCAGTGCTTACACAGCGTCAAGGCCTTTGCTGCTTCTCACCCCACCCCACCAGCGAGCGGGCTGGGGGTGCACAAGAAGTTGGGAGGGGACACAACTGGGACGGCTGACCCCAACTGACCAAAGGGATATTCCATACCATATGACGTCATGCTCAGCAAATATAAAGCTGGGGGAAGAAGAAGGAAGGGGGGGACGTGTGGAGTGATGGGTTTGTCTTCCCAAGGAACCATTACTCGTGATGGAGCCCTGCTTTCCTGGAGATGGCTGAACACCTGCCTGCCGATGGGAAGTGGTGAATGAATTCCTTGTTTTGCTTTGCTTGCGTGCGCGGCTTTTGCTTTGCCTATTAAACTGTCTTCATCTCAACCCACGAGTTTTCTCACTTTTACTCTTCTGATTCTCTCCCCCATCCCACCGGGGGGGATTGAGCGAGTGGCTGGGGCTGTGTGGGTCTTAGTTGCTGGCTAGGGTTAAACCACGACAGTGGAACAACTGAAGTGTCTGGTCTGTAAAAGCTCCTGATCCAAACACTGTAATTTGCCAAGACAAATGAAGCAAGGTTACTTATTTCTGGTGGAGACTTACAAGAAGAACATACCTTATACCTATTTAGATTTTTCTTCTGTAAGAGAAAAAGGAGAAGATGATGATACTAAAGTAGGTTAGTGGTATGTCATCCTTTTCTGTAAGAAATTTTCTGAATTTTAGAACTGTTCTTTCCAGTGAAACCAAAACAGCTCTGATTTTGAAACCACCTTCATCGTTCTGGAGCTAGAGTACAATGATTTGTAAGTTGAAACTAAAACATAACTTTGTGTATCTTACCAGCGTTATCTGATCACAAATGAGTATTTCCTAGCTATAACAGTGGAATTCAACTCTTGAACAAAAATGCTTCCCGGACACTGAGCATCTCTTTGTATTTTAGTTTTTGCATAATGAAGTTACGGGACCCACTGTATGTGGATGAAGATTTCTATTTTCATAGTAGGTTGGTAATAACATCTTTCTTTCACGTGGGATGATTGGAAGCACAGCTGCTTAGTTAGCATTTTGGTTTTCCTGGTATAGTTATCAACATGAGCATGTTGATATAGTTATGAAAATGTGCATACATGGATTTGAGAAAGTGGACAGACTGTCAAATCCATTGATCAAATGTTCAGAGAGATAAAAGTTGAAGACATTTTTCAATGCTGTAAGACAGCTGTTAGTTTCTAATTCAGTAGTGAATGATGGGCCCTCTAAGGTGAATCTTCTAACCATTCTTCTGAAAAACATGCGTGCTCCTTGTTTTCATAGATGTTTGGGATTTTTTGTTTTTTCTTAAAGCTCTTCAACATGCACACATTCTCATCTTCCCCCTCACTCTCCCAAATGCAATCATCTCTGTGCTGATTGACCTAAGTGATCACCATGGTTTCCAATTCAATTCAGGTCCCCAAAGAGGACTTTTAATTAAGAAGCTCTAATAGAATCTAGGAGAAAACTTCTAAGTCTCCAGTCTTCAGGCTGAGAGTTACAGATCCCGGGGGTGTCTGTGGCCAACTAGTACGAGACCCTAAACATGTCCTTTCCGGAAAGGTCATATTCTATGCAGAAATCTGCGTAAGTAAATCTTGCAGATGTAGACATCCCCTGCAAAATTCCTAGGGCTCACAAAAAGTTGCAAATCTCTGCAATAGGCTGCTGTCGAGCAGAGGGCAGTGACCGAGAGAGAGGTGAGTTGGAAGCAGGCGCACACAGAAATGCCTGGGTGTGAAGCTCTAACTACAGTTTGGGTCAGGTACTCGGCCTCGCTCAAAGCCAGCTCAAGCACCGCTGCAGCCCAGGGGAGTGCTGCCAGCGCTGCAGGTGCTGCTGCTACAGGACTTTGCTATCGCTTTGCTATATGTAAAAGCACACTTGTTTTGGTAGCAAGGCCCAAAATATTTAAGAACTAATTTTTACCCAGAGCCAGTGTGTTTGAGCCAGCCACAGACTTTAATCACCATCACCTGAATGGCAGATGTGTACATGGGTGGGAATTCCAAAAGTACTTGGGATTGGTCTGCATTTATTTCAGCGGGGACAATCCCACCTTGTGTGTGCCCGCCTGTGGAGCAGCGTATGCTGATGTTTACTCAGCAGCTCGTACTAATCTCCAGGAAGCAACTTGTGCTTGCTGGACTGTGGATGCGATGTTTGGTAATGTTGTGCGGAAGCACTTGAGAACGCGTTCACACCGGGAACTCCAGCATTAGCCACATATGAGAACAAAAAATGGAACTGCAAAACACTTCTAAACTCTTTCAAGTGTGGTATTTGCTGAAAAGCAAAGTTCCAGAAAACTGGAGCCACATATAAACTTGAGATAACTTTGGTGAATAGTTCTTGGCTGGAAGACAAGAAGGAAAATTTCAATGTTCTGTGTAGATTGTTTCAGGATTAAACATCTTGAATTTTTGTTTCAAAATGCTCTCCCTTCTGGCAATTCTCTCAAAAATTCTGGTCATATAAATCTGAGTTATTGAAGATGCTACTTGAGGATTCCTGTCAGAACAATATTTTGTTTAATTGGAAGTTTTCTTAAGCTCTTTATTTAGTTGAAAATCTCTGAAGTTTTCCTTTGGAATGTAGCTTGAAACAAATTTTTTTTTTTCAGCTTACTACTTCTCGGATAGCTGGCTGAACAGAAAGCACTTTGCAAGTACCCTAGAGGGGACGATGGGAAAACAGAAGAAAATAATAAATAAAAGCTTTGGTTGTGGTAAGTCATCCCCTTGATGCAGCAGTACTCCAAGGCCAGACCTGGACCGCTGCTACAGAGGTACCTGTACCTTCCTGAACCTTGTAGTTGCACCAACACGTGTCTAATGTGGACCACTCTGCTGATTTACAGAAGAAGTCAGATATACTGCATTCATATAATGAGGGAGTGAAAACTTGCCTTAGCTCCCCGTCCCCTGAAGAAACTTCAAAAAGGCAGAGCAGAAGCCCTTTGTGGGGTCTGAAGGAGGACTGTGCCGTGCTGTGACTGGGGCATGGTAGGGAGGCAGTACTGCCCTGGGACTGCAGAAAGGGACAAAACCCGAGTCATAGCAATTTAACCGCTTCTGTACCGAAAAACACCCCTCTCTTGGCTCAACTCCCGGCAGACTTGGTTTTCCATCTGGTGAAAAATGGGGATGCAATACCTCCCTTGCTACCCTTCGAAAAACACTTCAGTATCCTCCAAGGAGATATAAGAGCAGCATCATTATAACTGGGAAACGAATTGCTCGCTTGCTGGATTTAGCAGCTTCCTGTTTTGGAAACCCGAGATACCATCTCAATTCTGTTGTTGTCAGCCTAGAAGAAGAGACTCCAAGGCTGCAAAGCCTCTGGTGAGGCAGTGCTTCATTTGCTAATTGTCTCTGCCAGACAACGCCATTTACACTGAGCACAAAATCACCTCTAACCTCCACTGACCAGAAAATCGTTATATCCTTGAACTCCCACCCTTCTGAGCCAGTACCCGGCTTTGCAAACTCGGGCTGTGTATGTCAGCTCCTCTCACAGGACAACAAAATATAGGCATGCTTATTGCTGATCAATTCACAAACATCCCCGTTTCCAGACCTAATTACAATATTGTAAGGAACTGCATTATAAAAAAGATATCTGACTTGTCATACACAATGTAATGAATCTTCTGCTTCAAGGACCGTGCCGTCCTTTGAAAGGCAATGAGAGCTGGGCACAGGACTGGCACCTGCCGTAAGCACGCTGTGGAAGGGTCTGGGCCCCGCGCTCTCAGGCTGGATTGGAGTTTCTGGGGTTTCACAGGGTAGAGGCAGAATTAAGGTTCAGAGGGGCCTTTGCAGTCAGGAGGCTGGTGAGGGGCTGCTTTACCTTTGCTCTTACTCTCACAGCCTGGGTTTTTTGCGTGTTTCTGTCAGAAAAGCCAGTGAAGCTGGGGTTTGCCTCTGTGAGAGCTTTTCAGTAAGGAAAATGTCTCCTATTTTACAGTCTTCATTGCTCTTCTGCTTTTTTAGGACATGTTACAATGCTTGCTATTTTTACTGTATAAAATTCAGATGTTCTGTCTACCTGCTTCTCTTCCTCCATCAGCCAGATGATCACAGTAGCTACATCAGTTCTAAATGGGATCAGATCCGAAAATGACAGCCCTGCTCATTCAGGGGAATGACCTGTAAGAGTTTTTTCCTCCATAATTCAACACTTCCTTTACTTGGAGCACTGAGAAATCCTTTGGATCTTGCTCTTCAGTTGGTGGTCCTGTGGGGACATTTTTGGCTGTGAGATGTTGCTCTTTATTTTGGAGACAACATAGCAGAGGAAACTGGCTCGACAGCCACAGCTCAGTTAAATGCTATAGTGACTGCTAAGGGCAACAGAATAAGCCAATGATACCAAGGTCTACTTTCTCCAACACCAGTCTTCAAAGATCCATAGGCTATGTGTACTTTTTTTTCCCCTTGTTGCAAAGACTGGTTCAGGCACATCTGACTGGGATGTGACATCTCCCAAGGGATGTGGTTAAAGACAAAGTCAACATTACTGCTTCGGTGATTCCACAAAAACCTGACAGCCAGAGACTGTCGTGGAAGTGAGTACCTGGGCAGCAGCAACGCTTCTTACCTCTTCCCTTGCTGTTTATGGGACTGCTAAATATATGGGCTTCACACGAGGCAGGAATATGCTGTATGTATCTGAGGTTTTTTTTCCCATTCTGCAGCAGAAAGACAGAAGCAGAGGTATGAATCAATTATTAAAAATCATATAAAATATATATTAAATTATTAAAAATTATTAAATTATTCTTAATGACCTTCCAAGAGTATCATGTCAAAATTACCACTGAAATATAATGTGGTTCTCTGCAAGAGAAGAAGCGATTCTGAATTAAGGGTGAAGAGTACCCAAACCATCTGGAGCTCCTCCCAGCAAAAATGAGGGGCAAAAAGGCTTATTTCTTCCCATTTAAGCAGAAAGGGAGTATTAAACACCTGTGTGATGTAGAGAGGAGAACAGGCAGTGTACTGGCGTTAGGAAGGAAGCAAAGACAAGTCGTCTCCCTCAGAGGGAACGGAACAATGAAATTCTCCAGTTTTTGTTGGGGTTCAGTCGTACGCCTCTAGTTGAGCTCCTGCCGTGGCAGCCTTCTCCATCCCTCTGCCCCCGCAGAAACCCCACACCACTGTTTCGCCTCCTCTCTGAATCGTGGGAAAGAGGGGGAAAAAGTCAGAGGTAGTATTTTGTTCGCTTCGATTTCCCATTTTTAAGACGTTGTACTAACAGTTGAAGGACTCAATTCTGCTATTGCAGCAGAGGAACCTTGTTCTGCTTGACTTATACTGAATACACTCGTAAACCAAAGTAGCCAGAGTTACAAAGCAATGCTCTTCAAAAACCCTGTCCTTAACCTCATTTCAGTATGAAACTAAGGGGCTGGCTTTTTAAGAAGGCTTGCCCAAAAGATTAATGTGTAAATGCGAAGAATGCTCTGGAAGCTCTCGAATGAAGACTTTTTATTCCCAAATAACCGCAGGAGTTTGCTGTTTGTAGCAAAAAGATGATTAATGGCATTGTGGCTGAAATAAGGTAAGTCCCTAAACTTGATGGCATACTATTTGCATAGTACCTCGATGTTAGAGTTTCTCACACTACCTTTGTTTATTTTTACTGGAAGAAGCACAGGAAAAGCATGATGCTCGCTTGAATCTCCATAAATTCAAACATCTGAAGCTACATTACTCCTTTTTCCTGGCTCTGTTCCTCTCTGAAAGCACGCCGCTTTCATGCACACTCTCGTTTTTCCCATGAACTACGGGGTGTAGGCCAAAATACCCTTTGCAACTGGTAACTTGCTAGGCACACGAGGTTCCAGTTAATAGAACAAATGGTCATTTCATAATGCTTGAAGTATCTGTGGCACGAATATATTAAAAGTCCTGAAATTGGCAGGAAATATGAGGAGCATTTTTTGTTTTCCACAGGGTCAATTTTATTCTTCTGGTGAAAACATGTTACAATGACAAAAAAAGTTAAGCTACATGGAAAACGGATTCCGACAACCGCATTAACAGTATTCCCGTGGCGAGTAGGAAACGCTCGTATGTGCGAAAGCTGAGCACCTCTCTGTGCGCCGGCTCGGGGAGGTTCTTACTTGTATCATCATGGGCCGCTCTGCAACGGTGTGGTGTCGTGTCTCTATCAGTGATTTTAGCTACAGGCTGGCATGTGTTTCTGCGGGAAAGCGAGCTGGATCTTTTAGCATCCAGTTACTTGGGAACCCGCCTTGGTTTGCTGGAGCTGAAGGCACGAGCCAGTTTATTAAAGGCAAAGTTGGAGGAACCATCTTAGCAGCTGCTGGTTCAGCGGTTACCTCCCCTCCTGCCAACATCACCGAACTGACGGGTGTTTCAGCTTCTCATTTCTAAGAAAATAGCTTTATCTGACCATGCACGGATACCCTGCAGCACTGAACAACAACTTCACAGTAGGGAGACCATCGCGTGGAGCCAGGCTTAGGGAAGAGTCAGAGGGTTGGTTAAACCAGCATGAGCGAGGGGGTGCTGGCGAACAAGACTGTGCAGCTGGTGGCAGCAGCCACCTCGCAGGTGACAGCAGGCACCAGGGCAGTGCTGATGGGTGACGAGACGGGCACTGCAGTGATCCCTTTGGGCTTATGCAGCTCTCCTTAGCCAAATATGTGACATGCCGAGGGAGGGAGAGATGTCTCAGCTACACATGCCTGTTGCATAATTGTCAAATACGCCTGTAATACAATTCCGCCAGAGGCAATTATTGCTGCAGCGCAGTCGCTCTGGGAAGCCTTCTTCTCCCAGGCCCAATTGCAACTATCAAATCTCTGTTGGTTTGGCTGAAAAAAGATCGTGGCAGTGATGTCTTTTCACTAAAAAGGATTGTTTCCCACTCTGCTGTCATTAAAACGAAATATAAACTAGCCAAACCCTGTCTTCACCAAGACTCTCCGAAAATGGAACATTTTTTGGATAAAATAACTGTAATTCAAATTGCAGCAGTCAGTGCTGTGCCTACTTTGGTACCCAGCCAGTGAATTTTAAAGTAAACACCCTCCAGGACTGTTCTCCATTTGGATTTATTAGTCATTACCAAGAAAAGATAATTAGCACTTCTGAAGCATTGTGATAATCAGTAGCATGAACTGTTACCAATAGAAACAGACTGGGGTACTTGTGCAGCGCAGGAATATGGCAGCTCCGTTGTACTCCCCGTACAGAAAGAGTGCACTGGTGGGCAGACCCTCAGCTGGAGGAAATGCTCATAAATACCAACAACTCCAGTGGAGCTAATGACAGTTTACACAGGGTAGGGCAGGGACTGGGGGGTTGTTCCCTGGCCTGCTGGGCTTCTCCTTCTGTTATCCTGGAGGCAGAGTCGTTGTTACAATATACAAACCTTCTTGTTGGTCAACGCAAGGGCAAATACTATTCCTTTACTGCGCAACAGAAAAATAGGATCTAATTATTTTTCTTTGTATGCTCCTTGCCAACGCAAAGGAAAATAACCTTGTGGTGGAACAAGAGGAACCTGGGTACACCTGGATCCTTTAGGCAACGATGCCTTTTTTCTTCTCCTTTTTCTAAATGAGAAAACTCTGTTGGACTCAAGTCAGTGCTAAAACTCACAGAATTGGTATTTCACTTATTGTTCCCCAAACTTCTGTTACTTATGATCATCTGTAATAATCATATGAAGGATGGGATGTAAATCTTATGTTCTTAGTCTCAAACCCTGAGCATTAACCATGCCAGGCTCCCTGCTATAGAAAAAGTATTACTTACTGAGCTCAGGGAAGTAGGTCTATTAGATTTATCAACGTTGCTATCTAAATAAATACTACAATACATAGGCTTGTCTGAAGTAGCTGTCTTTGTTTTTCTGTACCTGGACTTATGAACAAAATCCATGCTGAAGAACAGAGGTAGCATGTAAGCTTAGGAAGGCTTCTGTTTTGGTGAGCACTAATAAGAAATTTAGCTAGAGGATTTACCCCCAGAATACTTGCAAGTCTAAAACCACCACCCTCGTTCCTGCACTGTAGAGAGCATTTCAGGTCAATATAACACCCCTCCAGCCAACGGGTTCTTCATATCCTCTGCGAAGCACGCAGCAACTCTCAGGATTGAGTCCAGTTTCCATGCAAAGTACTTTGTCTGCAACTGATGTAGGGGCTGCGGTGTGCCGTGCTGGTAGTGCGTACCTTACCCGTGTAATTCCTATTGATGCTGATGGCATTTACTTGTGTACGTCTTCCTTGCCACACCTGAAGCAGACACTCTTAGGACTGTAATTCCTATGCCAGTAATACTCCTTAATGCACATGACAAATACGGGGCCACCCTGGCAACATCCGACTGGTTGATACACTCGAAGTACTTGTGCACGTTTGCACCTCCTCTCCTAGGAAGTTGACTGCTGTGGCAGTCATCATCTCTTCACTGAGATGAAGTTCGCCTGATGGCAACAAATGTGATGGGCTGGTGGCTGTTTGCAAGCTATGCATGCAGAAGTAAATGGGTCTGTGAGTGTTTGCTTCTCAGCTGCTGCTGGGAAACAGGCACCCTCCTGCCAGGTCACAAACCAGCTACGTTACAGACCTTTTAAAGCGGTTCCTCTGTCACAGAGGTGGATGCATAGCTTGTACTCAAACAGCTGTCTGGTACACAGAAGTTGCTATGGCAGCGCTTTACAGATACACGTTGCAGAAGAAAGCGGTGATGTCGGACCACACTGACTCTTTTTTTGTGTCTTATACAGAAGGCTCACTCCCACCCTGGGAACTGTGGAGCAGAACAAATACCAGAATATAATATCTATCTATATATATCTCTCTACTTAAGTCTACTGTCAGATTGCATCTGACTGTGGAACTGGGTTTAAAACACCTGGGTAACAATTTACACATTATGTCAACAACATCATCTCTCCCCCTCCCCTTCCCCCTTTCCCACCTGCAGTGCAGAGCAAGCCGACTTCATAGCATCCATCACAGCAAAATGGGTCTCTGCTGCATCTTTCTGTCTTCATGAAACTCATTTAGTTCTGGTACTTTAACACCTACTCCTTCCTCTGCTGCTGGTGCTATTGCAAACGAGAAATGCAGCTGGGTAACACTGTCTCCTTGGAAACCTGCCTCTGGCCTAAAAAGCCCGGTTTGGTGCCCGTGTGGCACTGGAAAGCCAGAGACCTCATGGGCCGAGCACCCTTCATGGCTGGGCTGCTTTCACTCCAGATCCCTCGGTGAACAGAGGACTAAGCTGGGCTATTGCACCAGCAACATTTAATGGAAAAAAAAAAAAAAAAATTGGCCTGCGAGTGAAACAGGCTGCTGAGAGAAACCTGAGGGCAGTGTACTTGCCTTGGCGCAGGCACCTCGAGGGGAGGCTGGGGGCAGGAGCTCTGTAATGGTGTGGTCTGGGAGCAGCGCGAGGAGCCCACCTCTCCATGAGCCTGCAGATTTCCAAATAATTGTAAACAATGCTGACTTCAAGTCTGCTGCCAGAGCCTCAGGCTCTTTCAGAAATAACCCCTACTCATTTATTGCCTGAGGATATTATTATTTCCAGAATGAACTAGTTGCGGATCACAATACTGGGCAGAATTGTAGTACAAACTGTGTTTTAGTGCAAACCCACTTATGAAATAGCACAAATCTTCTTTGGACTGAAAAGGGCACAGAGCCCCAACCTTTTGTGTAGAAAAGTGCCCGCAGCTCATTTCTGCATCATCTTCATCTTGGGACTGGTCTGGACGGGGCTGGCTCTCGTGTGTCGTGTGACAGCACGGTACAGCTCTACCTCGCTGCCGAGGCCCAGGGAGGTCAGGCACAGCTAAGGAGCAGGTTAGCAGGGGGTATGCCAGCTGCGTCCCCTGCCCCGGCCATGCCAGCCATGGGGAGGCTGCGTGGATTAGGAGCTCTTCAGATGGCTCTGGAGATCACTCTTACATCTGATACGATACGCAAGATGATCCTGCTCCGCTGAAGGCTCAACTCTGTACCTCTAATGTGAAATTTCTATAGACAATCCAAAGATTTGGTTCTAAGAAAGAAGTAATTCATATATACACATACTGCCTTCAGCATACTTTCCCTTAAAAGACTGCTGCCATCTTTTATATCATGAAAAGATGGATATGAAAGCGTTTTGTGCCAGGAATGGTAATGCAGTAAAGTACACAGTTCAGTCACTATGTACTGGTAATCACTATATTCCTCACTAAAAGTGATGCAATAGGTGATTTATAAGAATGAAGCTCAGAGTTTATAATCGTGTACTTCATGTAAGCCCTTTCAATAAATATGTAATTGGAGATACATATATGTTTTTAATACTAGTTCAAATGTGAACTGATTTGGTCTTTGGTCTTTCTGCTTTTGTGAATCATACTGCAATAGCAGCTTTTAAAAAAAAAGGTATTTTTAATTTAAATTGGTCTAGGCAAACGCCACAGTAAATATAGTGAGCATATGCAGTATTTAAGAGCAAGGCAGGAAAAAGGATTATCAAAATAATTTTGGAAATGGCATGTACTGCATATCTATATGGTTTAATTGTCATTCCTATCCTGTCAGATCTGTGTGGAGACAGCCACATGCTTAAGCCCAACTTGGTCAAGTTAGTTGGTGCATTTACTCCTGTTTAGAGCAGGTCTGGGCTTTAATTCAGGGCTTGGGGATTCTATCTTTAATGAAAATTGAAAGGTGCAGGTGCTTAGAACAGCTGTACCCTAGCATGTTCTACTCTATGGACAGTGACCTTGAACCAACACTTTGAAATAAGCCTTGCTATTAACTTGAACAGGAGGTGAGCCAGGCACGAAGCATGTGAAGAAAAAGGCATTCTCTATTTCTGCCTGTTGCAAATTCTTCTACAGTTAGGCTTGTCTCAGCTAAGTGTGTAGACCTGAGCCCCATCCTGGAATTATTTTGCCCCGCTCCAGGTTATAATGGCACTTTTCTGTTGGGCTTTTTCTTTGTTTATTTGTTTGGTTTTGGTGTCTGTCCAGGGAATGAAGGTGCTTAGCTGCAGGGCAAAGCTTCAGAGCTCCCTGGGTATGACAGTGAATGGGATGACAGGACTGCTGGATTCGAGGTCCAGAGCGGTGAGGAAGCATTCGATGGCTGCTTCGTTTTTCCCCTGAGCTTGCAAGACCTCTCCCAAGCTGTTCCAGGCCCTGTGACTGGTGGTCTGGATCCGGATGGCATCTCTGAGGACTTTCTGGGCCAGGTCCCTTCGCCCAAGTCTGCTCAGCACCAGGCCCTGTCAACAAACAAGTGATGAGCAGTTAACAACGGCACAAAACAGGATGAAATGGAGCACCCCAAGCTCTCAGCAAGCTGGGCAGATGTATGAGTGCAGGCACAGGAGTCCTATCGGGGGGATCGCCACCTATTTCTGGAGGGGAGTATTAATCAGCTGTTAAGCTCTGCTTTTTATGATTGTGATGTGTAATTTAAAAAAACAATTGTGAAAATAATTTTTTTTAAGTGGAGACTGATTCAGCTCTGCAAGTGCTCCTGCTGTGCGTTACTGGGATAGCGTATATTGGTGCTATATAGAGAAAGGCTACAGGCCCTTTAAGCATCCTTCTCTCTTTGAGTAGGTTACACTGGCGTCTAGGATAAGATAGAGATATCTTATCCTAGAAAGATAACGCTGAGAATGGAAGAAATGGGCGAGCGCATTAATGAGGAAAATATACACAGGTTCAATTACACCAAGTATCTAAATAACTCTTGCACATCTGGAACATCCAGCTGAGGCTGAGGTAAAGTCTCTCAGCTCCTACATCTTGACCATACAGAAAGACTTTTCCTCTCGACAAATGGGGCTAGAGGGACGTGGGCCCCTTCCAGCCTTCTAGGGGCAGGCTGTATGTAACAGCATGGGGCCCTCTGTCCTCCTGCTATTTGCACTCCAATGTAGATCCTAAAGCAGTGTGGGGGAGGAGAAGGATGGAAGAACCTTGTTTAAAAAGCTGTCCTTAGGGTAAGAAAAGACACAAGTGGGTGTAACCATCTGGAAGGAACAGGAGGGGGAGGATGAAAGAAGTGGTAGGAAGAACATGTTTTCCTATAGGGCTTGCATGGATGCGTCTGAACCCACAAAGCATCTAATGAGCCAGACTCCCTTTTAATTATACAGCCGTCAACCACAGCGAGCCCAGATGGTCACGTGGGCTTTGCAGGCCACAACACATTAGTGGCATTTTTCTGCTTCCTCCTGAAGGTGCACACACCAGGATGAACCTCCCACCAGTTTCATCCAGGTGTGGCCTGTGGAAGAAGCAGCCAACGCTTTCATGTTGCCCGTCAAGCTCTGCATGGCCTCTGCCTGCACTCACCCGCAGAAATGTTGGAAAGTGAGATGACAGCCTGACTTCATGCTTTTCCTGGGACTATGTAGTATGTGGATGCGTATGTAAAAAGAAAAGCATTAGCTTCATCTTTAATGTGTCTAACTGCCTTTAGTTGATATGAAAAGACGTAAGAAACCTGAAATCTCTCACAACTAGAACCCAAGTAAATTTCTGATGAAAGAATGGTGATGCTTTTGGAAGTAGGAAAGATTTTTCCTTTGTCTTGTTTTGTTTGCTTTACCAAAACAGCTTTTAGACACAGGGTGCATCAGCATGACTAAGACCCTATAGCCAGTGATAGTACTAATACCTACAGAAACACACTACTTTGCCTGAGAGAAAAATTAAGAAACACCCATTTAATCAAGTATCGGCGGTACTGTGAAAAGTTTCACTGCCTCTTTCTTGCCCATAACCTTGACCTGAATAATCCACTCAGTATCAAATCTGATCATCTAAAGATGCAGTGGGGATGTTTTTTCTTCAGGTTTCTTTCTCTGTTGGAAAATGGCGAGGCAATGGGGCCTAATCCTACCGTCCCCTTGCGAGCAGGCACAGGTGGCACAGAGGTACCCCGATGGGAGAGGCTGGTTCCTCTGGAGGTAGCTGCCCGGAGATGACCGCAGGCATGTAATGACAGACTGGAAGGAATTTGTGCAATTATAATTTGAGTCACCTGCTTGTCAGGGATAATGAGACACAGAAAGGGCAAGTAGTGTGGCCATAGCAAATCTGCTGCTGAGCCAAGAATAGACGGGAGCTATCTCAGCTTAAGTTTGTACTCAACCACAAAACCACTCTTCCCAAAAACTCTTCCTGTTGCGCTGACTGAGCAGAGCCGATTGTGCTCTCTGGTGGCCAGGGACCCATCACCGTCCTCACCCTGACACTAAGCGGCATCAAGGCTCTCGATGCTCCTGGAGGGCTGCTGGCCCTGGAGGCACAGGGGCCAGCGAGCCCAAGCAGCTGCTGCCTGTCATCCCCCTCCAACGAGGAGGGGAATTCCCTCCCCGGCTGACATCTCGCGCTTCTCAACAATGCTGCAGTGAAATCCACCTCATCGTAAACCGCTCGTGCAGCACAGCTGCCTTGTCTGCCCCAGCACCTTTGTTGGTCAAGGACCAGGGGCTGGCATGCCACCTCATCGTAAACCGCTCGTGCAGCACAGCTGCCTTGTCTGCCCCAGCACCTTTGTTGCTCCCCAGTGTGGAGCCGCTGCATTTATTTTGCCTGTGCTTGAGGTCCCTGCAGCTGCTTTGCAGCACTGGGAGGAGGCTGTACGCAAAGCCCAGGTACTGTGTTCACCTGGGGAAGATGCTGAAGCTGATGCCCACCAGTAAGTGCAGCACAGGTGAACATTTGCTCGTCGGTATTCAGTGCTTTCAAGCATACCAGTTTAGCTGAAAAAACATCTGTGAACCCTCAGAAAGGGTGATCCCAGGCTCCCCAAAGCCAGGGGAAAGCCTCCTGTTGATGCTGCAGTATACTGCATGAGTGAAAAACTGCTGTATGTTTTTGGGGAGAAACACAGGAAGAAACATTTGCTAAAGGAGGTGAAGGTTTCTCCCCTCCTCCTTGCTTATATGCGTGACTGTTAGTGTCAAAGGCTGCCCAGGTCCACAGCCCCTCCCAGGCATGCCCACCGTCTTGCTTCCCTCTTGTTCTGACCAGGAACAGCCCCATGTCCCCTTCTTGCTCATGCGCCTGGATTTCCATGTGGTGGGGGCAAAAGACGCTGTGCTTCAGGCCTCAGCCCAAGCGGAGGTCGGGGTGTGGCCAACCCAGGCCTGCAAATGTTCCCAAACCCCAGCACCGAGACCTACTCCTTCACCCAGAGTGAGCTGCGACAGATGGTGTCGGCCTCTCCAGTGAGGTTAACTGAACCGGCAGAAATATGCTGCTGGATGTTGAAAGGACAAGTTGAACATCATTAATTCTGTGTGCAGGAGAGCTTCTTGCTTTGGGTTTCCTCTCTCCTCTCCTCCCCACCCTGCTCCTTGCAAACCACAAGCATGTTGTGAGAGCTGGAGGCTGCACAATCCCCAAGCCTCACAAAGACGCAGCACTGAGCACTTCAGTTTTTTGTTTCCCTGAGGTATTTGCACTTGAGAGCTTCTCCTTGCTACTGAATTTCTTATTTCCCCATGGAGTCTGGCTTGCTATAAACAATGCCTGCATGTTGTTGCTATGTAGGTCCAGCTGGAATCTGCCTACAGTGCAAAAGAAAAAAATTATATATAAATTCAGAAAGCCACCCACTGACAGGCAATTTGCATTTTTATCTGGAAGATTTTTTTTTTTTTAAAAAAAGCTTTTTCTAATGAAAAGTTCAGTTCCTGAGTTTCTATGGAAACTCATCTGCTTGGTGTGCATGCATAATTTCATAAAGTCAGATCTCAGGAAGATGAGCAATTAGTATAAATACAAGCAGGAATATGATTAAGGGTTTCATCCTCTTATTCCTGAAGATGGAGAGTGGGGCTGGGTTTTGTTGTCCTTCCTTGGTTTGTATTTGTGGTTTTGCCAAATCAATGCAGAAACCGCTGTACGAGGTGGCCTCGCTCCTCTGCCACCTCCTGGCTAGCACCAGCACTTCTGGTTTTGCCTGGTTATTTTCCTCCCAAAGATGGTAAGTACCTCTAAGTATGGTCTTCTCTGTCAGTGTTGTTGGTACCGAGTCAGGCCCTAAGGAGCAATGAGGACTCAAGTATATTACAAATAGTAAAAAACCCCAAACCAAACCGAAAAGTCTGTGGGAATCATTGCTTTTGAGCTCCTGTGGGCAGCACGTCGGTAGGGCTCACACCAGGCCTGTGCTAGCCACACGTAGGCATTTCATGTGCTGTTTGCATTACTATAGCTGTATAGCGCTTGGATGCGAACTCACTCACTCAAGCAGGTCTGAGGGTAACTTGTGCAGATTAATTTAATTTTCTTTTTTAGGTCTGAAGACATACTTCAGATCTTGTAAACAGAGGCAGGGTAGTGAAGGTTGCGCTTTCAAGCCAGACTGTAAAAGACGGCACTGAAAGAACTGAAAGAAATTCATTTGAGGTGAAAGGCTGCAGCACAGCGAAGCTGGTACTGCCTAGCGGGGCATGAAGGCAGAGGGGAGAGAGCGAATTTGGTTTGCTGATTTAGGGTGCCTTATGCTGGCAGCTGGACTCCTGAATTTATTGTTTTTAATTTCAGGGGACAGGGGGTGCGTATGGGAAGCTTTTTCAAAGGTATTTTTGACCTTCTCCGCATGCCACTTCTATAGAGACACTGGGGTGGACTCCCTTGCCTTCAGTGATGTGATACTTAGTAATTGATACTTGAGTGAGGCTATTTTTGTTTTAGAATAGGAGAGCCATATTTCAATTCAAGTTAGATGAGCAAAAAAGTGACTTGTTTTCAATTTCCACTAATAAAGAAAGTGAGCATAAGCCCTGCTTAAAGTCCCACTTCAGAAGGTTGTGGGGTTGTGGAATTTCTGATCTGTGCCTTTATTTCCTTAGAGTTTGACAAAACCTCCTTAAAGGTTGTTAGCTCGTAAAATTCCCAGAAAATAGTGCAGAAAAGACATTATGAAAGACTACAAAATAAGCCTCACGTACAAGCTGGAGTTTATTTTTAGTAATGAAAGTCAAAACTTCCTTTGCAAATGTTTAGTTCAAACACCTGATGAGCAGCAGGGAGTTATCCTGAGTCTTGGCATTCTTGTCTCCTTCCACTAAGGTGGCACAGATTTACTTGCTCTTTCCTTTGGGGCTTGCATTGGAAAGACATGTCCAGAAAAACATTTTATTTCATTCCTGGAAGATTGCATGGTCATCTCATTCTTGGAGAATCTGTATAGGTAGACTAGACCCTATCTTTATCCTTTACAAACTGATTTTAATAATTACTTTAAATGCAAGTTCTGTCTTTCTTTGCATGAAACTCAAATTCCACAGTGAAGTTGTTTCTGATGCTTTTCTCAACTGAGCAGAGCATTTTCGCCCATTATTGTCTAAATACCCTAAGAAGTTTCCAGAATAAATTAGACTTTGCAGACTTTGCAGTTGGGTTCTGCTAGTGCATTAGTTAATTAATCACAAGGTAAATGGGGTATCCTTACTGTCTACTCCAATCTGTAATACGGACATGTCACTAGTGGTTAGTAGGAGGGTAATCAGCAGCTGGCAAGATCAGGGCACGCCGCAGAAAAGCGCTCGTTCAAAAGTGTGCTGATTCAGCAGAATCCTACAAAAAGCCTTTCAAGATGCATTTGGCACTTGGTAATAACGGTCTCATGTAACAGAAAAATCCGCACTGCTACAGGGTAACATACGCTTCTGTAATTATTTAGCAGCAAAATCTGTTGCATAAACCATGAAATACCACAGAGTCCTTTTGGAAAATGGCAAAGATTAACCCTGGAAATCCTAGGTCTCCTAGAACAAAGACAGACATGTAACTAGCCAATTGCTCTGTGATTCTTTCCCCCTACATTCATGACCTTTGCATTTCTGAGGAGCCAGGATTTTTTTTTTAGCTGTGAGCAGTGAAGCGAGTTTTTGTTGTGCTGTCGCTTAGCCACGCAGCAGCTGGCAGTGTGCAGGGTAGCTAATCTTCCATTTTGCTGATTCAGTCCAGGTTGTGGCGAACCTGAGCTATACAGCTGAGCTTTGTTCTCTGAAAATACACTGCAGGAATACATGGAGCAGTCAGGGTCTGCTCACCAAACACACTGAATTAAAGACCATATCTTCATTTACTGCCCTAATGAAGGGTGACTGGGATCCACTTCTGGAGGAAAGCTCATCTTTCAGTGTTTCTGCTGCCTCTTTCGTCGCGAGCAGCTTTTCCTTCTCTTCCTTCCCCCCCTCCTACTCCTCCACCGAAGCTGCTGCATCCCCTGTCAGTCAGTGAAGCTGAAGTGCTGCATTTGATAAAGCAGAGGAGGAGAAGGAGAGAGGAGGAGAGGGAAGGCAGGCAGGGCCACTGCAAAACGCAGCACACGCAAAGGAAAAACGAAGGAACACCACCGGAGGGGGTGAACTGGCAAGTGTTGGGAAAAGCAAAAACCCGAGTTTGCATCACAATTTGTAGCACTTTGTGCACTGCCTGTGGGTTTCAACTCAGTAGGTTTAACTCGGAGATTTCAGCTCCAGTACTGCAGGCACCAAAGGCAGCCTAGCAGCAGATTGCTGCTTAAACGTCATTGCAGCATCTTTGTGTGCTACAGATGAGTGTGAGGTAAGAGAAGAAATGAGACTGCAAGGAGGCATCAGGAGGGACAGACTAGCTGAGCATGAAGACAGAGATGTCTTAAGCCCACCACAGACCTGGGCACACGGATACGCTTTACTAACCACAGTGAGGTAGCTTCAGCAGGGAGAGAAGAAAAAGCAAAAGAAAGAAAAGGTCAAAAGTGATGAAGACCCGAAGAGAGGAACATCCCCTCCCTTAGCTTGCCAATGTGTTTTTCAACGCAGCGTATAATTGCAAAGGCACCATCTCGCCCAGGCCCCCCCGTGAGGCCAAGGCAAGGCCCCCCTGCAGAAGGGAAGCACTGTGCTGTGCTGCACACTGCCCTCTGCCCAGGCTTGCTGTCTCTATTTGAGTTCATCAAATGTTAGCAGGGCTGTTTGTACCGTGTTTGAAGCTTAAATGTGATAAAACATTTATTGACATAAAAAGTAAACCCTAAGGCAGCATTTCAAACCAGGAGGCTCTGATGTCTCCATAGGGAGGCTCATACAAGCCTAGGGAGAATGAAGAGTTTTCTGCCTTGTCGTCACTTAAGCTTCATTCAAAGCAGAATTGTTTGCTGCATGCTGAATATTTTCTAGATACTTCTTCCTTTGCTGAGACCTACATGGAGATGAAGCAGCAAGCAAGGAAACCTAGTAAGATGCGTCGACCACATGTTTGAGACTAACTAAATGCAGTATTTGTTTTGCACTCTCTTTTCCTAGGGAAGGCAAGATTTCTCTCAGCCCTGATCTTAGCAGTTGTCATAGTAATGTTGCAGTAGAGCACACAGTAGCTTGAACTAGGACTCAAGCTCATGGTGTCGTCTGTAAAAACATGCACTAAGAGAATGTCCCAAACTAATAATAAATAGTAACTTACAATACATACTTTATAATTTAAGGTCCCAATTCTGTTATGCACTGTACCTGCTTCCCTGGCAGAAAGCCTTGTTGAAATTTGTGAAATTCAGCCTAGATATATCCAAGTATTTCAAAATATGTGCAGAATCAAGACTGATCAGCATCAGCAATGAGAGAAAAGGCATGCAACATACATGCAGGATGCTGAAGAGTGGCAGGTAACTTGCTTGCTAAAGCGCTTGACTAGAAAATGGTTGCTGTGCTTCATTGGCTGCTAATGCATTTCACACTGAATAATCTGCCATTACTCAGGAACAATTCAGAGAGCAGGGACAGGGTCAAGGGACAAGCTTTGGGCGGCAGAAGTCCTAGGTTTAAGTATTCTCAGGCTGAGGAGGGTTGAGAACTCGCCTCCCTTGTGCCCAGAGGGTGCTAGCTTCTAGCAAATATTTTTAAGAAGTCAGGGCAGCAGTTAAGCATCCCCATCGCCCCCAGGGGGGGAAACAGCTCTCTGCCTCTATTTTGATAGTAAGCAGGTGCCTATGTTCTGTTGCACATAGCAAGATGTTGCAGCATATAGCTGGGGAATGTCTAGGCTTAAGACTTGGACACCCAATTAATTTTAGTGCCCACAGTGTGCTGTGGCTGATGAACTGGGAACTTCTGTTTGCTTAGGTTTCCTCCAGTGCCAGTGCTGGATCTTTCCCCAATTTTTAATGCTCTGCTTTGCAACAAAGGAGGGGCTGATGTGCACATTTCCCATGTGTGTTATCTTCCCCTCTCTGTACAGAGTAAATCTTGTCTGAACGTATGAGCCATGAACAGGTTCTCCTAGATAACAGCTTCAGCTCTGCCGAGGGTCTCTATGAACCTCAGTCCCACAGAACTAATCGCCAGAGCAAGCGCCGCATTTAGTATGTCTCTGAGGAAGGGCGTAGCGCAGCAAAGACACGGCTGACAGAAGCACAGAGCATGCCAATGTAGATTACAGCAGATGTCTTCTGAAAGGAGAGCCGAGATATTTAAAAAATCTTAATTTGCTTAGTTTTCCACTACTGGCAGTCTCTGGGATAGCATGTTACTAATGACATCCTCCGCACAACTACAGCCGGAGCCTCAGAGTGCAATATCGCAGCTGAGCGCTAAGCTAGCTGAGCTGCTGGGAAACACAAAGTGAGCTGGGCAGGAACGCACTGATGTGGTCCAGCCAGTGCCTCCGGCTTCTGCTCCAGTGCCTCTGATCCCGCAAGGAGCATGTTTCCTTATCGTCTCTTAACATAAAATCTCTCATAAATCATGAACCTCCATGCACAAAGAGATTTTACTGAATTACAGATAGCATTGTCTGTTAGATGCTCAAAAGAGAATGAATGAAGAAACTCATTGAGAAGATAAATAATTAAAGACTTTTGATAAATACTGCACATAACATTAGCATAAATGGAAGCTCCGGCGACACTGGAGAGCTGTGATGTTTTCCTGTTTCCCATTTGTTTGGCAAGAAGGGACTTCTGCTTCCCTCTCCTGTCTGCGGCCAGCTCAGTGTATCGGGACAGCTTGCTGAAAACCTGGAAGTCTTGCTAGTTCCCACCGCCCTGTTTGTGCAGCTGTGTCTTATGTACCAGGAGGCAACATATTCTGTTACTGTACTACACACTATTTTATATACTATATTACTATAGTCTATCACTCTGTCCTGTCTTTGGTGCGCTAACAGGCAGCCTAAATAGCACAGAATTTAAACGAATTTTAACTGGTTTCCTTGTTTGTGAAAAACAGTGTTTGAAGATTGAAGTATAAAGGGGATAGTCATTCCACCCCTTCTCCCTTCTGACAGTTCCCTGAGCACTTTCTGAAATACCTTTTATGAGTTCAGCCGTAGACCAACTTGACTACTACAATTTCTAGGCTTTAATTTGATCTCAGAGCAAAGCACAGCATGAGGACAATACGGATTAGTAGAGCTGCAGTGGTATCTCGAGGGCTGTGCATGGGAAACCACAATTAAAGCTAGTAATCTTCTGGAAGATCAGGTTAGAGGTCAGTGGAGAGGCATCTGCTGCAGGGAAAGATCAGGCCAAGGACAATGTCTTTAGGCCTAGATGCAAGTTTTATTCTCCAGAGACAATTGAACCACCCCAGGAACTTGAGGGGTTTAAGAAATGTATGGGGTTCTTCTCTTGTAAGGTGTTACACACACTTTAGAGAAGATCAGAGAAGAGCTGGGGCGTTTTTTCTTTCAGGAATTTATTTGGGTTTCTAAAGTTACATAAACAGAGCCTCAATAATGTGGTAATGAGCACCTCAGGGACATGGAGAATAACTTACCACAACAGAGGAAGGCAAGTGATTGGCACAGATAAACAGGAGCTACGGACTCCCTGGAAACCAGGATAATCCACCTCTGAGAAGCAGAGCACCGTCCCTCCAGCTAATGGACTGAGATCTCTGCACTGTGCAGTGGATCAGATTTGCTCCTTCCAACGACGCCAAACACCCCAGCAGGTCCGGTCTCTCTCTGATGAGGGAAATGCGCAGTTCCCCCAGGAGAGGAAATGGCCACTCATAGTGTCTAAGTGATGGCTTCGGTGTCAGAGAATCACTTACCACCTTGTTTGTGATGGCTCCACTGTCTCCTCTGGATGGAGGAAGGAAGCCTGGCAACTGCAGAGGAAGAGAGCAGGCAAAACGCGCAAAACAACTCCGTCAGCTCCTAACTGCTGCTCAGGAGCCGTGATCCCGCTGCATAGCCAGGGATTTGCTCCGATGGCTGGGCTACTGAAGCTGCCAGCTAACTAGTGGATTTGCAGGGAGGATGGCAGTGGGGGAGGGGGAGTTCTGCAGCAAACGGAAATGAGGAGAACAAAGTGTTTGCAATTCCTAGGACAGTGAGTGAGCTGACACACAAACAACTTAACGTGAGCATCCAAAATGCTCATTTCTCCTGTGGGAGCTAGTGATTAGAGGCAAAGACAAGTTTTCTCCCTCAAGCTCATCTGCTTCAACACAAAAATTTGAGTTAAGAGGCTGCTCTAAGGATTGCTTTTCCCCAAGGAGAGCTTAGAGCAGTTATTTTGGGATATCTGAAGCACAGGAACATTCCTGGGATTCTGCAATAAGCCTCAGAGTTGGGAAAACAGAATCTGCTAACCAGCCATGGCTACCAATCATCTCCAAAAACCAAACGTTGCTTTAACATTGTCCTGCTTCGTGGAGCTGCAAAAGGTACGTGCCAGACAGACATAACATCCACTGGGAGAGCTTCTCTTAGGGTCAGACTAGAAGTAGTTTTGATTGCTCTCTCCTCCCCAGCCCATAACCCACCTATCTGGGACTTGCAGAGTACCACTGCTGTACCGACAGGCAGAAAGCAGCCGTCCTAATTACACTCAGCATGACTGGGGATGCTTCCTGCAACCACAGCCTTACGCACGACGAGCGTGCGATCACTTGACCATGAATTCCAGTGGAGAGCACCGTCCCACAGGAGGCTGCACTGATGGTCCACCAGCAAGTGTTGCGCTGCTGACGTGCCATTTTTGGGAGGAGGTGTAACTAGCTATGTCACCCTGCAGAGCAGGCTGAAAATAGGATTGCACTCACTGTGCCATGTGGCTCAGTGGTATGTCAGGACATGTATTTTTAGGAAATTCCTCCTTTGGGCAGAAAGGGTGAAGTGCTTGGCCTGGTTTGCAGGCTGCTGGCTTTGCCCAGATCTTTCATACTAGAGTGTGGGAGCATGTTAGCCACCAGTCGGTCTGTGGATGCCCTTAGTGCCTGGATACAGTGCTAGTCCTAGTTACCCTACCAGTAACTAGGGTGGTTGTGGAAGGGTAAAAGACGCTGGTCTGCTGCTGTACTTTTCTTTGTTTCAATGCATGCATGCTTGCTCTCTCTCTTTGTTGGTGCTTTTCAGAGGGGGAACTGACCTCCAACAGAGCAGAGATGGAGAAAAAAATAAGGCAGATCAATGTCTTGGGAAGAATATGGTCTCTGAGGAGCAGCATTAAAAATGTACCTTGCAGAATGAACGTGTGAGGGAAATAGGGAGCTCAGAGAAGATAGCTCATGCAGAGAAGAGAGAGAGAGAAGGAAAAGCAGACAGTAAGTAGGGGATTTAAATAAGCTTCTGGAGAGGCAAAGAGGAGTCTGACTTAGTGAAGTACTTTTTGGGTGCAGCATAATGAAAAAATGCAGTGCATCTCCATGCCCAGCCAGTTACTGATGCATAGACAGTGCTGTGACTTGTCTGACCCCAGGAGAAGGACGAGGTAAGGCAGCGCTGGACTCAGAATCAAATTCTTCTCTCCGACAGACTCTTGCCAGCTTCCTCTTTTCCCCAGAACATCATTCCTATCAGGCAGCATGTGTTCAGCTCCAGCATCTGGGTTGTGATTTTTTGGCAGCTGCACAAAATCTCTGCTATTAAATCCCACCTGCCAGTCTCATGCCTGCTCCCACAGACCTTTGCCTGTTAGCAAATGTTTCAAAATCACACTGCCAGGCACAGCACATCATTCTGCAGTCCTACCTCAGGCAAAAACCCTCACGCAAGGACTCCTTTTAACTTCAGCGGGCTGCAGGAGGGGAAGGCTAGAGGACAGGCCTCTGGATTACAGGCAGAAATATTCATTTAGGTCATGGTTTGCACTGCATTCTTTTCAGCACTAATGTAAACCAGCTATTTTTCCCCTGAATTATCTGAATAACGCTATTTTGCCTGTGACATTTTAAGAAGCTTTGAGACATGCTCCGTGCTGTAGCTGTGCAGTAAGAGAATTTGTGAACTTTGTTCACCAGAATGTATTCATATGAAGTCATTCTTCCCTTCTTTACAAATTCTTCCTTTCCCTTCTCTTGCTTCTTAGCAGTCCCAGATAAGCAATGCCACCAATGTGATGTGTGCGTACTGTATGTCGCTTCATTGTTGAAACAGTTCATTAGTAAACAAAATGCTGAAATATAGCTTGCTCATCTATCCTGGATAAGAGATCTATCCACAAAAATAACTGCAATTTTTAATTCTGTACGGGGAGAAAGGACTTAAAATTCCACATAAATCACCTGCTATAATATTTCACAATTTCCCCAGCATGAACCTAGGCAATGAGGCAGCGCTTTTGGTGCAAAGGACAGTATCTCTTGGAGATAGTCTAAGCTACTTGATTATGGTATCTCTAAAATTGCAAACAAAAGAGGCAACCAATGCTTTTTGATGTGGACATCTGTCAGCAAAGAAACAACTGCTAATTGTCATGTAATAACCACACCAGACACTTCCATAGCAGTCATCTTTCTGGAAATCAAGCATGAAAAAGACTGTTACTCATCCAAGCACCAAGCATATTTTGTCTAGATCTGGCTGCGTTTCTGTAACTGTTTAAAACTCCAAAGTGATATGATGCTCTTTTATAGATGGACACTTGAGATCAAAATATTTAGCCAAAATATAGCAGTCAGTAATTGGTTTTGTTGGCATGTAATTAAGGTATTTAGCTTTATACTCTAATATTTGTATTTTAGTTTTAGAAGCGATGTACGTATACTGAGAAAAGGTGCTGATATTCTTACATAAACACAAGCACATGGGATTTGTAGAGAATTGGTTCAGCGGCAGAACTATCTAGTTGCACTTCACCATTCAGAGAAGTCCTTGCTCCTACAGAAGCACCACAGGAGCTGTCAGTTTGGCAGGTACATGGCTCTATATGAGCTCTGAACAATGTTAAAGCAGTACAGCACTGTCTAAAACCATGTGTGGGGAGGAACAGCTAATTCTCTTTTTATTAAAGGATTGACTCTAGACAGCCTGCCATCTATAAAAACCGTACACGTGATTTCCTAAAGCATGTGCATACCTCTTTTGCAGGCATGGGATCATCAGCCTGTTACTTAATTGAAGAGAATGGAAAAAATGGCTGCAACCTCTCCAGAGACACCAGGTAAGGGGATGACTTCTAATGACTAGTAACCTGAACCAGGCTTGAATTAACCAAAAACTGCTGTAGAGTATCTCTTGTTTAGATGGCACCAGAGCTGCCTGCACTACAGACCAGTTATTTTGCTGTTTACACAGTTTGGCAGTAGTCTAATGATGGATACTGTGTTTGGAGGAGGGAAAAATGCATTTTCTTGAGAACTGCCAGACAAAAAATATTGGATCATCAGGAAAGAGGGTAAAATCAATCTCTCATGATTTTCAGCAAACCAGTGAAAAAACTCAACTGACTAAATATAATGAACTAACTCCTGCAATCACAGAGAAACTTACACATCAGATACATTTCAGTGCTGCCCACAGACCTAAGCAAAAAAAAAAGAAATCACAAACATTGTGAAGTCTTTTTAATCCATATGGAGTGAAAAGGACATTTACAGAGCAGTACAACCCCTAGCATTGCATCTATTCCCGAGTCTGGCAAAGCCCTTTCACTTTAATGAGGTTGGTCTGCCTCTGTACTAGGAGGAATGGTCATGGGTACATTTAATGAACCAGCCTGCATCTCTGAGATGCAGAGGGAGGCAGCAACATGGAAAAGACCCGCCGTGCAGCAGTACAACACGAGTCCAGCGTCACGTGTCTGGGGAGCACTGGAGACAGCGAGCGAGAGAGAGGGGCACCTTCAATTGTTGTGTCAAAGCCTCAACAAAACACAGGCTCCAGCAGGAGCCCCTGATGGGGATGATGTATCAGCAGGATGTTTCTAATTAAACTCAATTGGTTTGAGCACCTGCTGGAAGTGACTGCTCTGCACCTCATCTCCCTCTCCTACTTGAGCACAAAGAGGATGCAACTACCACATAGTACTGTGTTCCTTTTGTGCATTGACAGTGATTGAGAAAATGGATGGCAACAGTCGTGTTTTGTGTTTGCTACTGTTCTAGAAATGCTTTCTTTTCTCTTCTTTTTTTTTTTCCCCCAGAGCATGAGACTGCTCAAGTTTTACAGCCCTTTTGTGAGAGTGGGGCTTTGTGTAGTTTCCTTACTGTAGGGCATCATGATTGATACCGATAATAAATCCCTCAGGACTGAGGAAAGTACCCGTACAGATCCTGACTACGATCAGATTGATGGGGAAAGGATGGTATTGAAGCATGCTATGGTTAGTTGTGCAAGGCAGAACAGCCAGCTGTCACTCATTAAACGCTTTTTAGCCTGTCTTACGAGCACAGCCTGACTTGAACATTTAAAGAAAGGGTTTCATTGATACTGTGTTATATTATCTGAGGTATTTATGGTTTTGCCCGGGAAGGCCTAAGCCAACCAAACCTTCAGAGAAAGCTGCTGAAATTGTGTGGACAGCCAGCAGGACTTCTGGTTTGTGATTGCTGTCCTAGGCTCCCTTTCTGCATCTTTAGGGAGCCAGCACTTGTCAGTGAGATGTAAGTCATGTCTCAAAAGAACACTTGAATATATTGGCCTTGTTGTACTGCGGCGTTGCCCTGCTGTGAAATGAGAAAAATGCATTTACTTGCCGTGGCAGCAGGTCAGCATCCCAAATGTTCTCCCCTCCAACAAGCTTGCTGGGTCAGAATAATTCTGTTTTGGATTGTACCAGACAGTCTCCCGGGTAACATGCTTCATAGCAATGGTCGGGGAGAACACGCCCTTGAATGCAAGGCAGTCAATGAGATTTATAATTACCGTGCTTTATAACCTCGTTCATTCAGGCAGGAAAGGATACTGCTGAAGAGATCTCAAACAAGAGAAATGATAGATTTGCAGCTGCATAAATAGTTGTTGTTAATATGATTTGAAACCTGGATGGCAGAAGGCCCTCTTTTGTCCACTGTGCTGTCCAGTGTAACACAAAAAAGGCACAGACCAGTTTTAAACTCAGGCAGCAGCAGGGCATAAAACTCTGACTTGAGCAACCCTCTCCCAAAGAAGGGGATGTAAAATCCACTCTCTATCACCGAAATCTTCTGATTGCATTAAGCAAGGTCTTGGCTCAAGGCCAGGTCCCAGCTGTCCCTGTAGCGATAATGACCGCCCTCCCTCAGGGTGCTGAGCACGGGCAGAATCCAGCTGCATTTTCACACAGGCACACATGTAAATTGCCTGCACACGGTAGTGTTAATGCTTCTGGGATTACAAACCAAACCTGTAGATGTCTCATCAACAGCAAGCTCCATGCAGAATGGGTTTTATTTTCGGAAAAGCCCGGAGGTAAAAAAAATAAAATCTCCTGGTACAGTTTATTTGATGCTTTGTTTTTGAGTGCCCTTGATGCATAACAGCATGCTATCATCTCTAAAGATTAAAAAGAATCCCTTCTTATTGCTCTGCTGGGTATTTTCAAAGAAATTCATGCACAGATGAAAACAAATAAAAACAATGCCCAATGGCTCTGCAGAGATCCTGGGCCTCTAGTTTCAGGTAGTCTGGAGACAATTTGAAACAAACACGGACCTCTTAAATCCTTGGGTACAGCTCCAGCGAGGACATGCTGGCAAAACTTTAGTAGCTTTAATGGGGTGAGGCTGGTTGAGGATTTTCAACATCATCTCCATTTTGTGGTTTTTAGGGTATAGCTTAACTAGAATCTTGAGCTTACCATGTGCAATACTGGATTTTCATTATTTTTTAAACTGGAGCTTCAAGTTAAATAGTAACACCTTTGTTCAGGCTTGGTTTAAACAAAAATTCAGAGTAACTAGGTTGGTTTTCATGATGTTAAGGTCTGGGTTTTTTGATGGACTAAGGCACGGGTGGAGTAAGTCACCTCCTATCATCAGTGCAGGATTAAGGCCCAAAATGACAGAATTAAATGCAGTATAAACTGAGAGCGCCTCGGGCACTGATGAACAGTTCAGCTCGCTTCAGTTAACATGTCTTTTGCTTTTACCCACTTGGCTTTATTGTTCAGAAGATCTGGCCCAGTAGGAAAATGAAATCCCTCCCCCAGCCTCCATTCTGCTTCCAGCCTTTGCTGCTGGCTAGCTCTGATGGACAGCTGCAGGAGTTTCTTCAGGAGAAATCTGTGTGACACTGCTGCGCTTAGGAAAAGTCTGAAAATAGGCTTTTTTTTCTTTTTTTTCACTCCTGCTTAGGCACTAGCTTTGCTCAGGCTGAAAAACACTCTGTAGAGTATACTTGAGGGTCTGGTTTTTACAGGCTGGGCAAACTCGTTCACAAAGTCACTCGCAAGGCAAAATAACTCCAGACAGAACTAGCATAAGATGCTCGTGTCAAAGACATGGTGCAAATACTGATTTAGGGGTGGTGGTGATAGGGAGGGTAACAGGGACAACGTTGAATACAAAACTGTGCTCTGTTGCTGGTAAGCAGCCCCATGATGCAGTGTATGGCAATGCATAGGAAGGAAGCCACAGCAGGTCATGTTCAGATTGTACCCGCTGCACAGTTTCACTCCATTTAAAAAAAAAAAAAAAATCTCTTTTATTTTTTCAATTAACTTTATAACTGCTATGCACTGCCCACCTGCTTTGCTACTGTTGAAGTCTGTTTGCTCTGATGTCTGTATGCTGGCTGGGTGTTGAAACCACCCTCAAGTTTTTGGCAAGCAATATCTAAAAAAATCCTCCCATGGCCTCCCCTCACCCTCTTTAAGGGGTTAGATTTGTTGCTTATCAAATACTTTGTCCTCGTTAACCTTGGCCATACCATATCCTTTGTTGTGGAGGCCAGGGCTGCTGACCACAACTGCTGTTAATCGGTTGCGTGTGGTGTAAGAGCACTGGCAGCAGCACTTAAGATGTATAATATCGCAGAAAGCCAGTTGCTTTCAAGGCCGCCTTTGCTTCTTCTCCTTTGGATGGGGATTAGTGGAAGCACAATGGCTTTGTTTGAGTTACTTTTTATCTCTTCCCTGATTTACCTCTTGAAGTGCTGATTTCCCAACAACCTGGAGGAGCTGTGGAAGCACCAGCTTCTTGTGTTGTGTGCAGTAAGTGAGGGACGGTTATGTTTTAAGCACACTTAAGCTTGTCAAAGCTATATGTAGCAGTGCTAGCTACCTGGGGAAGGGGGTGGCATCCACACCTACGAAACTGCTTCCCTAACCCCTTTCCTTGAGAACAACAAATCCTATTTAACATCTCAAGCCTAGGTAGTGTTAAAGGCACAGTATAGGTTCTTCTTCCTTGCCCCAAGCACTAGAATACGCTGCCATAGATACCTAAAAGCCATCATAATTCCTTTTAATTTGAAGGGTTTCACCTTTCACCATCAGCTCTGTGGTATCTAGGCAAGGGAAGTCTCTTCTAAATGGAGCTCTCTTCTAATAGGAGATGCAGAGAAGCAATCCCTCTGGTTCTTCTCAAACTGTGACAGGCTCTATGACCACTGAGATGGAAAAAGTTTGCAAGTCATCTTGCAAAGTTCAAAGCATGCAAAAATAGCAGGGCTGCACTTCCAACAAGGCTGCTCTTCTGCCCCTGTTTGATGCCAGTTTGTGAGCGTGAAATTGAGTAGTGCAAGACTATCAAGTTTTAATCCATTTACAGAATTTCAGTTGTATGAATTTGATTTGAAAGGATTTGTGCTACATGTATATATTATGACTTGTCATAGCTGCCTGCATTGACACTACATTATGTGAGCATTCTTGTTCCAGAGACTAGCTACATTGATAAAATCCCTTTGTACAGCTGACCAAGCTAAAAATAAATTTATAAAAAATAGGCTGCCTTTTGGCTCAAGGATCTCACATATACGCCATTTTTACTTTGTGATGCTGCTATTTTCAATGCTGCTATTTTCTATTTGCTGGTTTGGGAAAGCTGATTTCAAACAATGGGTTACTTCCAAACCATTTCCTTTGATTGTTTTTCATTCACTATTCAAAGTAAGAGATTAGTTAAAAATGGTATATGCTTCCAGTCTGTCTGATTTGCTGTGTCAGCCAGCAAATAATATCTAAGAGAGAATTTCTCAGAGAACACAAAATCTGTGAGGTGAGGAAGTCTTCCAACCACTGGTGACTATGGTGATATTCAAAGAAAAATAATTTAAAGCTGCAGAAATGTGAAATTAACACTTATCTCAAATACTTGCACAATCATTTATCATTACCGAAAAGCAGTTCTGAGCTTTCAGGGTTGCTTGTTTGACCTATTTGTGGTATTCTAGGAACAACAGCAAGGAATCCTAAAGTGATGGTTTCTGCTTCTGAAGCCTAGAAATCTCCAGGGCTTGTGGGTTTTATCAGTCTCTCTCTACATTTATTTACTTTTCTTGCTCTCAAGGCAAGACACTTTTCAGGCAAACAGGATACCAAATGGTCCATGAACCCGGTGCTGAAGATACTGCAGGCACTTTTGCTCTTAATGTGCATGAAATATGTGCAGAATCTCTTACTCTCACTGAAGTCACAAGGAGAACTGATATCTGCTTGTACCTGCAGAAGCCTGCCCTGAACTATGCCCAGGTACATAATCTCAGTTCAGAAAAGATTTAAAAGCTGTGGGATCTGGCTATACGTTAACAAGTCGATAGACTCTCCTACAACATCAAGTTTTGAGCCTCACAATGCAGTACGGGATCATATATGACTTTAGAAATGCTTTACTGTGGCATTTGTTTAATTTGACGTAGCTTCATTTACCTGTATTAGTCACTCCTGTGCTCTGCCAAGCTGCAAGTGACAGCCTCAAAGAGAAAATACCACTGCCTGCCAATCTGGCACAAAAATTACTATAACTAGAAGTTCAGAAATTGTAGAGATTTTGTTTAGATGCAAGGGAATAATACTGCTCTCTTATTAAAAACCCATAGAAGTGCCAAACCTGCTCACCATTAGCTGCTTTGGGAAACACTGCCCAGGGAAATATTTACATAAGGATGAAGCTAACCTTTCTCCTTGTTTAAAAAAATAATCACAATCTCAGAGCTGCTTGAGAATTTATTTTAAATGCAATTCATAGTTCATCCTTCGCTACCAATTAGGTTTGGCCAGGTTGGTATATAATGCGTAAATGTGCTGAACAAGTGCTGTATTTCAGCCGAACGCTGCCTCTTTAGTGCTGGTTCATGTCATGTTCAATGAAGGTGTTAAGGTCTGCAATACATAGATTGGCTTGACAGGTTACGGAGAAGATGTGGGAGCTGTTGCTTGTAACATAAGGAGAGACAGACCACAAGGATAAGTTTACCACTGAACGGTAACAGCGTTTGCCGTGCTAATAAATGGAGTAGCAGCTTTTCATAACCCCCAGGGTTAACAGCCCCAGACACACAAGAGCCAAAGCACAGGTCGTGGTTTCCCAGTGGCTCTCCATTTCAGTTATCCAGCGCTGCCCTCGCTCAGCCTCCCGCTCTACTCGCTTCAGGATCACTAACTGCTTACAAACAAGGTTTCACTCTTTCAACAAATTAGACTTTTCCTGCCTTGGCCTGGCTAGTTCTGCAAGGAAAGTCCTCCTGAGAATCTGGCTCTTCATTTTCTCACTCTGCTCTAGGCTGGAGCACAGCCCACTTACCAAATGGCACTGGGGACCTGTCCCCTTTCCAAAGCACCAAACACCAACCAGAAGAGATTGCTCAAGGGACGCAGGAGATGCTCCTTCCATCTAGGGTTTCATAACCAAATCTGAGCCTGTTAAACCAGCTGACACTACATTTCTTGTAGCTCTGAGGTACACAAATGTGTATGCGTACACACATACACATGCATTTACTTCCCTTCTGTAGGCCACAGATGATGCCAGAACCATTCCAGCAGTCTGCCTGTTTACAAACAAACTCTGAAAGCACAAAATCATGAGGTCACACCAGGGTCCCTCCTATCAAAGGCGTCTTACTCCAACAGCTTTCCAATGACTAGTGATTTCCCAACAGGTCTAACTTTATCACATTTCTCTGCTTTTGTTCATGTTGCCTTGGGCAATACCATTCCTTACTGTCTACAATGTCGAAAAAAATACTGAACGCTGTGTGGCTTTCTGTACAAAGGGCACTGTGGGTTACTGAAAAATTCAGAGCTGATACCAAAATCTCAGCGTAACTCAGAGATGGCAGCTCTATATTTTATTTAAGCACTGACCAAAATTAATCTTTTACTTAGTCTGAGTGTGAAAGTCTTACTTGCTGCAAGTGATCATTATGTGTGATTTGCCTCTGGCCCTTAACGATGTGGTCTTGCTTGTCACTTCAGTGCCCCAGGCTCGCTGGAGCTTTAAGAGGAATCGCATTTGCTGAACAGTGACATCTTGCACCTGGGATGGAATATCCCCACGCAACTGTACAGGCTGGACGCCAACTGGGGAGAAGCAGCTCTACAGAAAAGGACTTAGGGATGCTGGTGAACAACAACTGCGCAGGAGTCAGCAGGGCGGCCATGCAGTGCTGAAGGCTAATGGCATACCGCACTGCGTTAGGTAATGCATCACAGCAGACTGAAGTAATTATTCCTTTCTATTTGGCATTTGTGAGACAGGATTTGGAGTGCTGTCACCAGTTTTGGGTTCCTCAGTACCAGAAAGATGACGACAAACTGGAGAAGGGCAGGTGGAGGGCCACTGAGATGGCTGGGGAGACACTGTGATATTATGAAGACTCTGAGAGAGGAACATTTATTCAGCCTTTCCCTCTCCAGGCTGGGGAGGTATCTGATTGCCACCTTCAGCTACCTAATGGGTGACTGGAAAAAAGATGGGACTAAACTTTCTCAGAGGTGCTCAGTTGCAACAGATTAAGGTGCAGCAAGGGAAATTCTGGTTGATTAGCTATTAAGAAAATTCTCCACAAGGAGTGGTGCAGCACCAGAACATGGGCCCAGAGAGGTGATGGAATATCCATCCTTGGAAATACTCAAAGCTCAGCTGGACACAGCCCTGAGCAACTTGCTCTACATTTGAAGTCGGCCCCACTGTGAGCAGGAGGTGGGACCAGATGACCTCCAGAGGAAAGGTCTTTTCTCACCTAAATTCTTCTGTGATTCTAATGTGCCTCATGACATGTGCGCTAAGATATTAAGCGCACTTAATATATCATCACTGGTGTCAGGTATCATCCACACTTTCATCAGCTGGAACACTGCCAAACTGACTCAAATACTGTACATCTTGCCTAAATGCAATTAAAAAGGCACAAGGCAGTTTCTGTATATCTCAATTAGCTTTGTACCGTGCATGTTGACATTCAAAATTAGCTGACTTGGAGGCCTGTTCCCCACTCAGTTCAGAGCTTATATTGAGCTTGCCTGGTTTGTTGTAAAACTTACTAAGGCTCACAAAGTAAGGCCCTCCTTCAGAGTCACATTAACCACAATTTGGATTTTTGCGGAATCAAAGGAAAAGCTCACACAGTACAAACCTAACGAATCAAACTCTAAAAGATAATGTTCCTGAATAAAGCAGCAAACCTCACATAGAGCTCCACAGACCTGCCTCTTCTTTTATTGCTCTGCTTTTAGGATGTAAGAGATGCAGCGGGCAGTGACGTCTCTCCCACACTGGCATCTATTATTGTAATGCTAAGTGCTAGCTCCTATCACCCCCGTAATCCTGTTTAGGAAGCTCTGCTACAGCATTTATGTTCTTATCTTTGTTCAGTCAATGCTGGCAAATAAAAGCATAAACAAATAATCTCCACTGTACAGCCTGGCACTACTGAGATGCTGCCATGTGTGTTCCAGCTGATTTTTATTTGCAGTCTCTTTTGCTGGTAACAATCTTGGAAAGCAGATACAGCCCGGTAAGTGATGCAACTGTAAACCTGATGTTTTTATAAGCCTACTCTTTGTATTAAAATGAATGCTGAACAGGTGAATGCAAGCAATGAGAGAACTGGGCTAAATATGAAAACATCAATGTAGTAATTTCTCTGAAACAAGTCAATGAAATTTCACCTTATTTCCTGCCTTAGGCCAATGTACCAGATCCTCAACTGCCTCATGTGACTAATTTAAAGAGGTATGTGATCTATACAGATAGGCACCCACTTTAATTGCACAGTCTCCCTATATCTTCAGGAGAAGAACAGAGGTAGACTTCCATAAGGCAATGCAGAGGAGGAGCCTACTAAAAGGGGCTCTGCACCAACCTTGGAGAAGTCCCTCTCTCTGGACAACAGGTGGAGAGAGTGACCGATGCATCTACCTAAGCTAAAGGCTGAAAACTAGGCAACGTGAATTTTCACCTACGACTTAAAAGCATTTAAAATGGAACTGCCACCTCAGACTCTCAGAAGCAAAGAAGTATAAAAGCCCATTGTTTTATTTATTTCTTACAAAGCCGATGGCTATTAAGTAAAGCACGAGGAAAAAAAATTACTACCCACCCGACTTCCAAAAATACTAGTAATGAGGACCAATTTAGGCAAACATTATATTCGACAATACCAGTGAACTGCATGACTCCAGAGAGCAACCACAAGACAGAGATGCTCAAGCCTGTTTCTGATTAAGCAGCTCCCAGTTGGTATGCGGCGCGCAACGACTGTCTCCAGTCCGTGCCCTTCCTGATGGAGGAAAGGCTCGGCTAACTACACTGGTCATAAATCTCCCCACTGAAAGGTGATTAGCTTGAAAATCCCCTGTTGTTCTGTCAGGAAGCCATACAGAAGAGTTGCAAATCCATTAAATTACATCTTGCAGATATGTATCTAAGGAGAACGCATGGCATTTGGTGATATATGGAAACTACTGCTTTATATCTTCAGACAGCTTATACGAGTATCTCTCTCCAAATTAACATTCTTGCCATCTAATTCTTATTAGACTCACTCAACTGTTCCGTTAATCTTATATTTTTCCTCCCAAGGGATTAACATTGATTTTTTGTCTTGCGCACACACAGGAAGGTCATACTGTTTCCTACAGGGTGGATTCATTCAATAAGGAACTACACTATTAAACCTGACTTGACGTTATTGTCAATAGAGCTGAGCTGCCACAATGCTGCTTATTTTTAAGAGAATTTCAATGCAACTCTCCTGGGTCCAGCTACATCCATCATTCCACTCCATGACACACACAAGCCATTTGACAACTCATTAAAAATATATATAAAAAATGGAGGTCAGGGCTGCGTTCCAGGGAAGCCCTACTAACGTTCAAACTCCACATCTAATTTAAAAAAGAATAAAACTCAAAATAATTACAAAATGCTCCTGGGAATAGAAGCTTCAACAGAAAAAGGAGATAGGAAGGCAGGAGCGCAGATGGGCCTGCAAGACATTTTTAGCTGGACACCCTGGGTTTCAGGTCAGATGTGAGGACAGTATGAATTCAGTCACTGGCGGTCTGGGCAGCGCAGCCTGCATGCCAGAATGGGCAAGCGCTGTTTTGGATCTGGTTAAGTCCGACTTACAGGGACCTTTGGGGCTGCCCCCTCCCTTCCTCATAAATTGATCCAGCTCCAGCATAAAAGGGGTCAGATTGTTCTTCCCACATCTCGTCCTGGAAGGCTGCTCCAGAACCTCTCTGCACCGATGGCTGGGAACCCTCTTCAATCTCCAGTACCAATTTATAGCAGACAAAGCTGCATCCTTTAGTTGATTCAGCTTTTCTCTCCTCACAGCTTTCACTATTTTTTTCCACCCGTACCTGCAGAGAGCAAATGTATCCCTTCCCAGTCTTTATTTTGCTACCCTGACAAGTAAAGCTCTCTCTTGCCCATCCCTGACCATCATAGGCGGTTTGGGTTCTTTTCCCTGCTCTTTTTCCAGCCAGGGCTTCTCTCTCTTGAGCACTTTCGCAAAAACATAGGCAAAAGTCACATTAGCAATATTAAACAGCAGCTCATTGCTAGACTGGAGCTTTATAGAAGCATGGGGAAGGACAAGAGGAAAGGAGCAAGAGCATGTAAAAAATGCACAAGTTTAGATGTCACAAAGAACAAACAGGAAACCTGTATTAAGTTCCTGCCTCAGGAGTCGAATTTTCCCAAGTGCTGAGGAGTTCCTCCACATTTCTTGGTCCTGGATTGTTTGTTCTGTTGTTTTCAGACACTCCTTCAACACCACCAGAACAAGCTTCTGACCTAAGTGCACTTTCAGATTCTTTGTAGTAAATTTTACCTTTCTTGGATAAAATAGCAAATAAATAGCATTCAAAGAGCCTTTTGGGGCAAATCACGGTGGGGCTTATCTCCTGTAGAAATGTGCAAGGCAGAGAGGGATGGAAAAGGAAGAAACAACCTGTTTTTAGCTAATGGAAGAGAAAATAAGTGATTTTAACTGTCTCTCAATGCTTTACCTCGGTATTTTAAAGTAAACAGCAGTCTGTGCTTTTTGCTGTTTCTTCTATGTCCCTTCCAATTCTTTCCCCTCCCTTTCTCTCTTATACGCCTATATATCACCATTTGCCTGTTCTCCAAATGTACTGGAGAAATGCAGTGCACTGAGCAGAAAAAAAATTGTGAGAAAAATTGTTAACAGCATATAGGGATTTCCTCACATCAAGGAAAAACTTATGGGGTGGGCTGAACTGTTTAAATGTTTTGTATTATCAGAGTAGTCCAAAAATACCCTGTTGGAGACTAGGACTTAGCAAATTCACCCTTCCAGTGTTTTCTTGTACACTCCATATTAGGTAGACCTAAGAGAGTCCCAGAGTCTGTAGCTCTGCATCACAGAAGACGTCACTGGTCTTCCTTTGGGTTGCTAGAATCTCCTGTTGACTGTCACTATTACTTACTTAATTAAGAAAGGAAAAAAAAAAAAACCAAAGGCACTTCGTTCAAGGTTGCTCCATTTTTGGAAAGGCTTGTAATGACTGTCTACTAGAATGCTTTTTCTACCTTTAGGTCTGTCATCTCTCTCAAAAATCGAAACCCCTTCTCACCAGGGGAAACTGCAGAACTGTACTGGTACAAAGATGTTCTGCTTGCACTGAATTTGCAGAGCAGAAGGATACATTCACTGTCAGAGAAAGGAAGCACCCTCCCTCCTCCCCTGCAAAAAGCTGTTTTTTGCAGGCGTTGTCATATCTTATCCCCAGGAAGAGAAGAGGGCTGTGCTAGAAAGTCCTCAGATTCACATTTGCTTCTGTTTACTCTGTCCTTCACAGCACCGCTGTAACAATTCATCAGTACAATGGAGGGCAAGGCACAACACACCGGCAAGGCAGACTCCTCTAATGAAAACAAATCCTTGCGAGGAGAAGAAACGGTTCGCAGATTTGCCTCCTAAATCCCACTCCCACCGCAATAATGTTTTCATCACTACTTACATTTAGGGACATCAGGGTACTCAGAGCTGTAAAGCACATCATTTGTGCTGAACAGTTGCAGTACTTTGCCCAAAATAATTTGTTGTCCAAAAGCCCAAATGAATAAAGCACCATAGGAATCAAGACATATAATTAGAATAAATAAGATTTTGCACTGACAGAGCGCCTGTCATCTGAAAGTATGCGCAGATATTATTTAAGCTCCACAAACCCCAGATGAAGTAGATTAGTAGCTTCACCCCTGTTTTACAGAGGTTTAAAGTGTGACACAATCACAGCTGAAAGTGCAGCGGGGCTGGCCACGCTGGGAATGGTGAGAGCCAGGGCTCCACCTCCTCTACAGCCCTCTTCAGCGAATTGCCTTCAATGGAAAACGACTGAGTTGCAGTTCTTTGCTCTCTGGAAGAGGAAGGACCCACCCTGTTCAGCACAACAGTAGCAAAGCCCTAGCCTGAAGTGTTTTGATGAATACCATGAAACGGTGCTTAGTTTGGGAAGAGAATCCAGGAGCTCGCTCGCTCTCGTACATTTGCTTTGGGTGCTCTATCTCACTCTTTCTAAGATGCCAAGAGATCGCCTCTGCGTCAGCACCCCCCACAAACAGTCCTAATAACATGGCTCGTGGCTTCTCAGGTTTGGAGGACATGGCATACATAATATCCTAAGTACTTTAATTTGCGATGTTGGGTTTTATTTTTCTATTTCCATGCATTTTGTTATATTATAACTCAGAAGCCACACCAACCTAGGATTACACAGACGCAATGTAATTAGAAACTATAGTCAATACCTACATCAAAACCTTAAAATACCTCTCTCTTGAAGCACGTTTTACATACAGAAATTCTGGATAATAAGTATAAATAAATAAACACATCTGATACCATCCAGAAATATTTAAAGTAATAAACTTGTTGTATATACGTATTTAAGAAAAAACTTTTAATAACAGTGTTACTAGTAAAGCATCAATTGTTTTGTATGTCGAAGAACAGTTAGAAATTAATTTTGCTGTCATTACCTACTGAAGTTCAAGTTCCTATGACAGCAATTTCTTAAAGATTCCCTTTAAGTATTTGTTTAAGTAGTAGCTGTGATAATGAAAAACATTCTCAGCATCACAAAAGTAGCACAACTGTCCACTTAACCAAAATTACCCAGTCCCTAACTCTGCTTATCACCTTTGCCAAAACAAGAGCAGGGGAGCATCAAATGCAGTTAGGAAGAAATATCTCCAGAACAAATAAAAACGGGTCGCTCATTGTGTCTCTAGATACAATTATCCACCTAATTACACTTCGGACAAATGCACAGTTTTCCTAACTACAGGGGGATGCATTTTAACTGTGATGTTCAATTCTCTGTACACAAATATAAAAATCTGAGGGAAGAAATGTCACTAGAAAATGAAAACAGACCACGGCATACTTAGCAAACAAATTGGATAAACTACGGACATAAAGCAGCTCCTTAGATGATAACTCACTCTATTAATGTGAAAACTATGCTCTTTTGTTCCCACATTTAAGCACAGAAATAACTCTAACTTCAGCTTTCAAGGTAAAAATGCTTTTAGTTAGGGTCCTAACTACCTTACAAGACATACAGACCTTGGTACGATGGAGCTATGATAATTCACCCATGCTGAGAATCTGCCCCATGATTTATATGATTACTTCATGGCAGCATAAAAAAAATCCCCAAGGAAGTAACGCATGTCATCGTTGAAAATATTAAGCAATCAAGCCATGTTTTTATTATGTGAATGGATGCCTTTGAAAACAAGGATGCATGCACCATACTGTGAGGTAAAATGAAATAAATGAACAGAAATAATTCATTTCCATGTTCTAATCAGTGGAAACTGTAGTCTTCAAATTATCCTGATGCTACCAAATGTGAGTCTGGAGACAATAGGTTGACTCTTCTACTAAAATGAACATGAAATTGCATCCTAAGTACACAATGAAGGCCAAATTAAACAGTCCAAGACTCTTTGTAAAGGCTCTTTCTTTTTATTCAGCCCTTGCATCCAACTGAACGGTTAAGAGCAGAAGATTTAAACAAGGCATCATATAGTTTTTAAACGCTCACGTCTAATCGAAAGCAATGTACTTATCTTAGGCAAAAGGAACAAAATCTATACAAAAACCTGTTCTCAACCAAGCTCTTCAGCTTCTAGCATTACCAGCAGAGAGAAATTTGTGTTTCATCAGCTACAAGGATGTCTCTGGCAAGCAGAATGAAGAATATATATCAAAGACTAGAACTGCATGCTTGCTGGCTGTGTTGTATTCACAGGCTGGGACACTGACATCTCTGCAAGGACCCGAGACAACATTGTTACACTGTTCACTGCTGTTATAAATCACCATGCATTCACTAGAGATGCTGACTGTTCAGAAAAAAATCTAGCCCCTACAGGCGCGAGGAGATGGAAGCAGAGCTGTGATAACAAGATCATGTTAATACAAAACATTTGAAAAAGAACATTGTATTTGTATGAAAATGTATATAGGTAATAATTATATGAGTAGAAGAACACGGGACAGTGAGGTTTTTTTAACACTGAGTCTACAACGCTGCCTTTGAAGCTAAGTTAATTTTTTATAAGTGCATTATTTGCTTTAGCCTCTCATCTTAAAAAGAACTGTAAGAAGTTCAGAGAGAGGCAATGGCAATAATGAAAGGCATGCGACTGGTTTGGTGATAAATATCTATAAAATCAATAATGGGAAGGGGGATGAATAAGAATCAGTGGTGTGTTATGTCTTCCAAAAGAAGAACAAGGTGCTTCAGTGAGGCTAGGAAGCACTGCATCAAGAACATACAAAATTCAGCAGTTCTTTGTACAGTGGAAAGCAGACCTGCGGGTCTCCTTGCTGAAGGGTACTGTGAATGCTGAAAGCTAACACAGGCTCAAGACAAGTTCATGAAGGAGAAATCCACTGTAAATTACTAAGCAAGTAGAATCTATGTCTACTTCAGGATGTCCCTGAGCTGAGTCATAACCTTAGAAGTACCATATATGCCTGCCCTGCTCTCATTCTTTCCTAGGCACTTCCTCATGCTGCTGCTGGAAAGAAGGACTAGTTGAACCTCCAGCCTGACCCAGTACAATCATGCCAATGTTACGTTTAGTATCTACTTGCCGAAAAAATTCCTGGTATTAGCTTCAGATTCAATTTGGGGGGATGACTGGGTGGAAAACAGCGTTGCAGAAAAGGACCTAGTGGACCAGAAGCTGGCCATGAGCCAGCAATGTGCCCTTGCAGCAAAGGCAGCTAACGGTTTCCTGGGTTGCATTAGGAGGAGCATTGCCAGAAGGTCGAGGGAGGTGATCCTTCCCCTCTACTCAGCACTGGTGAGGCCACACCTGGAGTACTGTGTCCAGTTCTGGGCTTCCCAGTACAAGAAAGACATGGACATACTGGAGAGAGTCCAGCAAAGGGCCACTGAGATCATTAAGAGACTGGAGCATCTGTCATACAAGAAGAAGCCGAGAGAGCTGGGACTGTTCAGCCTGTAGAAGAGAAGTCTTAGGTGGGACCTTATCAATACGGTAAAATATCTGATGGTAAGGTGTAAAGAAGATGGAGCCAGACTCTTCTCAGTGGTATCCAGTGACTGGATGGGCACAAACTGAAATACAAGAAATTCTATATAAAGATGAGAAAAAGCTTTGTTTATTGTAATGGTGATCAAACACTGGAACAGGTTGCCCAGAGAGGTTGTGGAGTCTCCATCCTTGGAGATATTCAAACCTCAGCTGGACACGGTCCTGGGTACCCTGCTCTAGCTGAACCTGCTTGAGCAGAGGGTTGGACTACATGATCTCCCAAGATCCTTTCCAACCTCAACCATTCCATGATTCTGCTATGTCACTGGTACCTCCCAAACTGCATTTACCATAGGAACTTCTCCAAAAAATAACAAGGCCTCCCTGGGGAAAGGCCAAAATCTACACTAATCTCAGAAAACAAGGGTCACAAAACAGCCTACAGTCAATTTGTTGGCCCAGCTTAGGTAATTTAAACTCAGGTGAGTGGGAAGCTTGTTTTTCCAACTTCAGTTGGAGGGTACTACATGACTACTTTTACTACATGTAAAGCCCTTTGCATGGCTGCCGATGTTATGTTTTGTGGTGCAGATGACAGTCTCTCTAAGAAAAAGCAGAACTCTCATGATTAGCCAACCAGTATTACCTGTATATTGTATTTGACTTGATTATGGAACAAATCAAATATGTTTTCACTAGATTATGTTTTCCACCCATTTATGTGGTCACAACAGAACACAGAAATACATTATGAAGACTGCTTTCCACTTTAACCTTCACAAAAACTCACCAAACAAAACCCAATATATATTTCACTTTGTTTCGCTATCAAGCTTGGGGATGAGGCAGTGCAGACAGCTACGTGGCATTCTGATAACTTTATCATCCTTGCCCCAGCCTCCACGAGAAGTGAGGAATCATTACAATCTTCCACTACAATCAGTAAGACTCAAGTATGAGTCAAGCGAATTTTTTTTTCTTTGTTTTGACGGTATTTTTTTGTTCTTTTCATTAAATCTGGTACAGTGATGGAGATGAGGGTGCCCATTTCCTTCCCTTTTAAATACACAACTCTCTTTCTTCTTCCACGAACTAAAACATGTTGAGAATTGCTCTAACTCGACAAAGTGCTATGTGAGATGCATACTGGGCAGGAGTCTTCTGAATATCTCAGTATGTTTTCAGTTTATCTTGCAATATTACGTATGGAGCTTTAGGACTCAAATCCAACATGCTGGCATTGATTTTCTCCTCCTCTGAATCAAAAGGGAGAATGGTACTGAATGCACTGAAATACTGTGGCTGGGAACTAGCAAATTTCAATGTCTTTCTCGAGTGACATACAGGTAGGTGGATTTGTGTATTGCTTTACAAGGAGGTGTCATCTGCCCTGGCTTATGTTATATTTTCTGACTTGGTTGGGCATGTCAATTTTGTTATCACCGTGTGTATCATGATGTTATATAACCAAATTTGGTACATACTGAAAGAAGCAAGCCATAGTTATTTGGTTTAGAAACGTGCTGTCAGAGATTAGCATCTGGCATGGCTGACTAGTCACAGTGTAAGACAAGGGGATATGGGCTAAGCTCTTGTTTCCGGACCAGTGAAGATACCTACTCAGCGGAAACTCCATCAGCCCCCCTGGCAGGGAGAAGTGCTCTATGATCTTTGCAAGCAGGCCCCAGAAGGAGCCTGTGAAAGGGAAGACAAAGAAAAGAACAGGGCTGTTCTAGTAAAGGAAGGGAAGACAGAAATGTGTGACACACAATGAGGAGAAACATGGAAAAAAACCCCTAGCAAGTTGCATTTCCTAAGGAGAGCTGTGGTCTTACAGTATGTGTTTTTTCGAAATGAAAACAGAACTCCTCAACAAATGTGCTTCCTTAGATTAGGTATTAGCCAGTAGTATTTACTTTGTAAGGGCCATTGGTGGATTCTTAATACAGGCTTAAGGATCCTGTGGCATCACTTACAAACTGCAAGTGCTAGCAAGAAGCAGCACAACTATGTGGTATTTTCAACGTACCTGTGGTTTCCTAACCACAGTATCGAACACCAAGTGCCAATAGCCCCCGTGATGAAACAGAGTGTGCTACCCACCTCATCAGATGCAGTCAGCACTGCAGTCCTGCTGTACGGTGCTGCTCTTCCATGCAGCAGCATACTTTATATGGAAAGCACACTGATTTCACAGTTATTGTAAACACCGTACAGTCGCAGTAAAACACAGCCATTTTCAGCTACACAGAGAAAGAGCTTGTGTTTATTATGGTGGTGACTCTACTCCGTGTAAAAGTGAAGTTACTGATGTGCGATGGACTCATTCATTGCTAGATCTGTACCCTTCATTTAAAGCCAGCAACACTCTTCAGGTTGGAAGTTTCCAAATATAGCTTTGACAACCCAGTTCTAAGAGCCCAGGGGAAGGGACATGACTACTTTGCTAATTGATACTGATACACCAGGGAGAATCGGCACTGTCTACAGCAGAATTTTCACTTAAAGTGGACTAGGTCAGTTGGATGGCAATTGCACTAAGTCAAACAGTAACTCTCATAACCTAAATTATTATACATCCACAACAGTATTACTACAGCGGGAAAACTATGAACTCAAATGTTTGAGGAGACCAGCACTGAAAGAGTATGTGTGAATTTAGTTTCAGCTGCCTGTGTATGTGTCTTGCATAGTTTCAAGCCACTTGGAACTACCTGATAATCCAGTTTGGCCTCTTGCATAATCCAAGACATAGATTTCCTTCTGGTAGGGGACTGAACATACTGTGCTCAAGAACTTGTATTTTTAATAAAAGTACAACTAGTACTTGGCTAATACATACATTTCAGAAAGACATCCAGTCTTCTGATGGTATCAAGGAGATGCAGAATTTACACTTGTTACATTATATCCTCAATTGCATAAACCCAGTCTCAAGTTCTCCCTGGGGACACTGTCTCATTCAGTACACAGGACAAAATCACTTAGCTAGCAGCCATTCAATATTTAATTTTTGCCCTTTTTATTTGATGCATAGCCCTAAAAGCCTTGTTTACTGCAAATTATTCCAGCTCTGTTCTGAAGGCAGAACGATTAATTTCTTTACAGGCTTTTCTATAGTGCTCATCAGATGCTTTTAATTTGTTATGTGCAATTTCCTAGCTTTTGGAAAAGCATACAAAGGAATGCCATTATGTGGCATCCTATAACTACTGCCATGATTCATACCAGCAGGGATAGACCAGACCTTTGCTATCTTAGCTAACAGGTGTAAACCACAGGCTGCCAGCATGGCCAAGCTAAAGGAGATGCACATGTTTAAGCAAGTGATTTTCACTGATATTTGCTGGCATCAGGATGAGAAGATTCAGTATTTTAAGGAGACTGAAGGCTATGGAGTAGAAGTACTCTTACAAGTTCATGCTCCTTTGCCTCTCTCACAAGACCGACCCTTTTAATTCATCCTTTCCAACATGCCCACCCCTCAAACCACGTGTCTCAGCCTGGTTCCTTAACCCAGTCTCATTCTTCTTATCTATCCAGTCTTATCCAATGTTGCCTATCTTATTTTCTATCCATCCTTATTTCTCTCACTTTGTTATTGAGTTTATCTTCCTCTTCCCTACTTGCTTATGGACTGAGTCTCTGCCCCTAAATTCCCCATCTCACTGTCTTTTTCACCTGTTCTAAATTTTACTTCCATCCCTTGACTAAGAGATGATGGAGCTTACTGGGGTTTGAGAGGAATGAGCATCCACAGACTCCTTAGAGGTTTCAGAAATACGTATCTGCTAAGCACATATAAAATGTGTTTTTCAAAGGTTATAACTTGGATAACTTAGGAAAGATTTTCTTAGGGATGGTAAAAAGCACATTAATATGTTACAAAGACTACCCATTCCTGACAAAACCTGGAGACAATAAAGCACAGTAAAGATGATGTCACAGAAGCCTTTAAGGTCTCTTCTTCAGCCTCGTTTTCAGAAACAGTTAAGCCATGTTGGGTGACATTTTCCAAAGTAAATTGGGCCAGAGCAGATGTGCATCTCAGAAATTTTTATTCCAAATGACTATAGTTTCAGAAAATTGCAAGCAACTGAAATGGGAAGATGCAGTATGTGGTTCTGCCCATAAAATAAGACAAAAATGAAAGCTATTAGTATCATGTTGGCATCTAACTTGATGGCTGCTCTGATATCAGTGACTGAAAATCATGACACTAACTGAGCAAAGAATATCATTCTCTCTTGCCCGGTTTTTACCGACTGATTTTGTAAAGGTTGGATCACAGCAACAAAGTAATATTATTGCCCCATATAAGCCTGATATGCGCATAGCTGTTTTGTAATCTTCTCCTGACATATGTACCAGCTATTCATTTGCTGGTTTTGCACCGAACATTCATTATTACCAAATATCTCATTCCTTGCCTGTAGGTTCTACTATTTTCTCTGAATTATAACTTCACGTTTTTCCTTTTGTGCACTGATACCCCTTCAGTTTTGGAGTTGCCTGCAAACCTCACCAGGACCAAATTTATGCCAGGAAACCCAAATCTGCTAGCAAAGACACAAAGCCGTCACATGGATATAGAACTCCTGTAAAACTTAGTCAAGAAAGACTTCTAAAATCTCAGAAAGACCTAGTAAGGGCTACAGTTAACAAGACACATCGTTGATGAAATATGATTAACTGTTCTGATTTCATAAGAGAAGTGGGTTTTGGTCTTCCACAAAGCTCCCTGTATTATTATTATTATTATTATTAAGCTCTAGGCCCTGTGTTGGTAAGTAAGTTTGTTGTGGGAATGGTGCAACAGAAAAAATACTTGCTGGATAGGAATGTTACCAAAAAAACCCACAAATGTGGAGTCACTGCCCCTACACAAGGTTGGAGCTAAGCCGCAGCTTAAAACAGTAACAGATTAATTTTATCATAATCTCATAGTTTATCTTGATTTGAGTAGACACAAGACTCCAGCCCAAGGTTTACAAACGCCATAAGTATCTATATTCTATAGTTATTTAGTTCAGAGCTTTCAAACATCAGTGTATTGCTTATTTAAAAGTTAGTAGGAAAAGCAGCAAAGAGAAAGCAGTGAATTGAATTCCAAAACTATCAGCCTTTGTCAATTAAAATATTTACTTTTGACACAAGCCCTAATTAGTTAAAAACATTCAATCCAGTCTTAAAATAGAGGTTCAAGCTACCCAATTTATTCTTGGAACAGTCACTTGCTCTCAGGATCAGGAAGACAATGGCTTCCAGAGCAAGCATGAGCCCTCTCCCCTCTTATTACAGTTAATCAGGAACATAAATACTATAATGGAGCTGAGCCCCTGCAAACTCACCAGGCTGTGCATAATTTCCACTCCAGCTGGATTCACTGTGAGCGCTTCATCATACAATTGCCTAGCCTCCTCCAAATTGCCTTTCATCTCTGCAAGCCTCCCACGCATGTACAGTACAGCATGAGACGTGGGGAAAAGACTAGCTGCCTCCTGGATACAAAAGCCTGCTTCTTTGAGATGCTGCTGTTCCATGAAGAGTTCCGCTAAAAAAAAAAACAAAACAAAAAACAACAAAAAAAAACAAAAACAAAAACCAAAAAACACTCTACTATTAGTTGAAATAAGTCAGAGACCTTTCTTCACATTGATTACATATCATCTCCCTTAAGCATATTAAAACATGAGGCCATGATCCTGCACAGTGCTACTACTATGGTTAGTGCTTACTATCACAAGTGGATTCACTGAATGGATCTTTTTTTAATGCTAAGGGCTCTATCAGATGTTCATGGACATCTTTAGGTGTTTTCCTGACAGAAGATGGCCTTAAGAATTCCTCAGTCAGGAATGTAAACAGTGCTGAACTGAGCCCTAAGGAAGCAGGGCTGGTAGCCACTTGGAGCCATCATATGTATTTCCAAATAATCTGGGGAAAAAAAGAACAGAATAAGCCATCACTGTCTACTGAGAACTTTAAACATGTCAGAGTAATAGGATACATCTGACTGAGCTGGACATTAGATAACTTATTTAAACGAGTATTTCCACATTCTGAAAAATTATTAAAAGTGTTTCTCTCTGCTTATTTGTCTAGTTTATGAGATAGCTGTCTCTTAACTTTTCAGAGACTATTAAAATCAAAAGGCTTTTATCATAGAGACTTGTTTATATTCTGTATTCACACATTTACTTCCTCATACATGCTCTACAGAAAAACAAAAGCAAGCTCTTGGAAGAGACTGCTCAGCCGTTTACTTTCTGCAACTATCAGCAACTATCTTAGTGGTTTTCTTAGGAAAAAGAAAAATGTAACAGGCATCCTAATGTGCTTGACCATCAATTTGTTAATCAAATAATTTCTCTTATTAAACATAAATTTCATAACGTATCTCATGGTTAAACTTGTAACATTTCTCAGGATTTGGAGATCATCATTGGACTAGATGATCGTTGTGTTGGACTAGATGATCGTTGTAGGTCCCTTCCAACTGAAACAGTCTACTCTAATTCTACATTTATTATGCATTAAAACCTTGCAAAAGGCTTCAAAAGTGATACTCAGTTTTCACTGCCACACGTAACTAAAAAGGGAAACTGTGTTTTCAGATACATATATGTATGTATGCATGTATGTATATAAAGCAATTCTCTCTCTTCATACAGCAGCCATTGCTCTTTGGTCCATAACCTGTTTGTGTTCTACATGTTATCACTGCAAAAGCTCAAAGTCTCTTTTTTTTTTTTAAACTGATGTGGTAATGCAGTAAGTATTGCAGTTCAAGAGTCCAATTTGAAATGACTAATTCAGACTCCAGATTTAGATAAATAATTCTGAAATTAGACACAACCTTAAATGCCCTGACTTTTAAAGGTAGTGAATATTCTCAGAAAGTCTCTGTAAGGGGGGAAATTAGCCTGAAAATTCCTCTTAAATAGCTTTGAAACTCTGCCAGTTTCAAAACACTGGGAGACCCAGATGACTGTGGGGACTTGGCATGCTGACATGGAGCTTGCTGGGTAGAGGTGAGCATGAGAGCATCTCAAAAGCAGTCCTGCCTGACCATGGAAAGGCTCCTCCTTAGCCTATCTGACATGAGACTTGGCCCACAAATAGCACTTCTATCAGCACACTGAAAACGATCGTGTACTGAAATGACAGCATGGCTGAACACCCTTCCACTTCTGAAGTGGTCCCTCTAGAAGAAGGGTGAAACATCATCGAGAAAATGCTCGAATATTTCTTAGCCATCCCTAGGTTGTGCTACAGATAAATGTCATTCTCTAAGGCTGTCAACATGAGCAAAACATTAGTTCCTTGGTAAGAGCTATACTCTTTAAGAGTGACTCATATACATTTCTCTCTGGTTAATCATTATAAAATCTCAGCGTGCATCCCTTCCCTTGGCTCCAAGAGGCTGCAGCTATCTATAATAACAGAAAGCAAGGCCATGTACCTTGTCAAGCTGAGTATGTGCACAGCCTTGTTCAAAAGTTTGTGGGAGGACAGTATTTCACTTGCACTTCCCAAGGAACAGAGCATTTTCCTGCCAAGTGCTGCATAGCAGCTGACTCTGTGCATGTGGCAATAATGATGATGGGGATGGCAAAGTGACGATTCACAGCCTGAAGATAAACACTTCATTTGCAAAGTTAGCACAAACTTAGTGGTACAAAAGAAGGGGTGAAATCCTGGCACTGTTTGAAATCAGCAGAAGTTCTGGATACTGCCGTATTAAAAGGTATTAAAAGCTCTATTAGCAACTAACAGCATATTGTGACTTCTTTCATTTCAGAAAAGAATCGGGAGCAGGGGGTTCAGATGTGAAATCACGCACAGCCGGTGTTTCAATGCATACAAAATGGAGAGTACTTATTCTTTCTTTCAACGGTGCCTGTAAATCTTCTTCAGTAATAACAATTATTTAGAGGAGGTGCAGCAACACAGAATCTAAATAAGATCTACAAATTGTATTTTATGGTATGGTAATGTAGCATATTAAAGTTCAGTCCATTTCTTTGCAGGCTCAATAGTCAATAAAAAATGATTTAATGGTGTGGGAGGCCTAATTTAAAAAAAGAATGAGAGAGGTGCCTGTGGGTTACCAAAGGAAAGGAGTGCACCCACCCAGCTAAAAATAGACATTAAGGGAAATCATTTTGGCCTGCATTAAAATGTGTTTTCTGTAAACTCATTTTTCACTTCTATTACATACTCACTTTATTTACAGATTAACAAGATACACTTACGCAACATGGAATAAAAACACAGCTAGAGGCAGAAATCAAAACCGAAAAACAAGGACTCATTAAATTTATCACGGCAATACTCTTGCATCCTCAACGGTACCGAAAGTACTGAAACACCTGCCTTTACGTTACCTGGGTTAGCAGCTTCCTGTCCACTGGAATGGACAGGAATATCAGTGCATCTCCTTATATCACCTAATCATGCTGTAAATAAACGTCTAGCCAAATTAGCAGTCCTCGCAAGGAAGTTCTGTTATAGAGATGTGGCACCCAATTTCACTCCAAAGCAGAGGGTATCTCCTCAGGCTGACACAGGTACAGAAGATCTGTAATTCTTATCCTGTGGAAGGTTCAATGCTTTAGGGAAACTATTTATGAACCTCCAATTGTTGGATGACATCATTCTTGGTACTGACATTCTTTGCAGCTTTGAATCTAAAGGTCATGTTTGCAAGCTTCCTTGCTCTCTCTCACTTAACACCATCTTCATAAAAACTTAAACAAATTTACATTCTGTTTTGACTTAAGTACCACCAAAGGCTCTCTGAATGCTACTGAGCAAAGAGAGATGATTCATGGATGTACCACCTCCTCTATTAGCCTCTCTGGAGTAATGCTAGAAACTCTTAGTGTGAGTGATTATTAGGAAATATTTCAGCATTTTTACCTATAGGTATGGGCTGAGACAGTGCACTGCATGGATAGGCAAAGACAGGATGAATTGTGCACTGTCTCCTTTCGTTCACTAATTGCAGCTTGAGCCTGCACCCACTGAGACCACGAGCAGCTATCCAGCTGACTCCAAGGTCCAGTCTAGCATGATTCATTTCTTTCTCATATCCACCTTATGCTTCCCATCTGTGCTCTCTTGCAGTACTGTCCAGCCTACCCTGCTGTTCTTCCAAACAACTGTCCTCTCCTCTTGTGGCTATGGCCTCCTTTGTCTTGACTTGCAACTCGACTTCCACTGATACACCAGTCTTAACACTGGGCCCAGTCCCTGAGAGCAGCAGGCATCTCCACTCAGATAATCATTAGCTCCTAGTTCTTCCAGCTGTTTCTGCTAGCATTTAAGCTCATCTACAGTGAAGATCCTTAATCAAGCGAGAATTGCCAGAAGCATATCATCTACTCACTCTCCAAAGACCAGTAACAAAGACACAGAGAGCACTGACAAAGCTGGGTCTCCTGCAGTCAGGCTCCCTTTTTCATCTCCAAGATAAATTATTTGACAGAGCTCTGTTAGGGAGTCCATCAGAGGAGTAACAACAGTGTAATCTAGTCATGTCTGCATCACAATGCTAGTCTGAGGAACAGAGTTGCCTGCCATCACCTTGAACACTGACTCTATTTCCCATTTCCTAAGTGTCAAACTAGTGTCAAGAGTGATCGTGCTTGTCGCCACAGAAGCAGCAACAACTGTAATTCTAGCCCAAAACCCAAATGGATTTGAAATGTATTTCTGCAATGTGAACAACCCAACAGTTAAAATTTCATTCCTTGCGAATCACGTTCGGTGTTATCCAAGACGCAGCACTTAACTCCCACAAGCAGACTGCTCCGCATCACTCGGTTGTGTGTGCCCGCCAGATCTAAAGCACTCGTCTACTCTCGTCCACCCCAAAAATGCTACTGCATAGCAACACGGCCAGCGCAATGCAGCCAGATGACCAGCAGGATGGTACAGTGGGGAGCAGCCCTTCACACTTCAAGAAGGTGAGAGCACCTCTGAGGATGTGTAGGGAGGTGATTTCTGTTCCACATCATCTGCTTTCAGGAGCTATTAATGCTTGTTACTGCAGCAGCCCTTAGCCAGCTGGAAAGACCCACTCCTCTGAGACAGCTCTGCCTTCAGCAGTGAATACAGAGCTATTACTGTGACAAAGGGTTCCCCTGCTGCCTTTCCTTTTTGGCAGGTGACGTTTAGTCATTGTTCCATATTATAACACCACCCTGCACGCAGTAGCTTGACAATTCACAGGCAGATTAGATGGAAGATTCCTCAAGCCATATCCTGACTGCAATAATTTCATTTGATGCAAACCTTTGATACAGAAATTAAGGAGAACAGAAAATGTCACGTGTTCCCATCCACCTGAGCTCAGACGCTTGATCTTTGGAATGAGGCAACAGATTTACATCCTCAAAGGCTGTCTTTGCATGCAAACTGGTAGTTAACTGGAGTCTAGGGACCCGCTTTAAATTTCCAAGCTTCAGGTCTCACAGGAGCTGAAATGGCCATTAAGCTTATTTACAAATGCAGCATTAGAGTGAAAATTTCTGGAAGCAACACAGAACTACCACAAGCTACCTTCTATACTAAATGGTACAGTCAAAACATTACTTGAAATACTACAAGATAGCGGTTCCTTTATGTGAAGTGGGGCCCACCTCACTGGTGAGGAAACAGCTCTTTCCCAGCTGGGAGAAGCAAGCCACCATCTTCTAGGCAATAAGGCCACTGCTGATAAGGGTGACATAAAAATGCTTCTGTTGGAAGGGCACCTTTTGGGTTTTCTTGTACCCTCTCTAAAAACACGTATTACTGGCTATAGTCAAAGGAAGGACTTTTAAGTCTTCATATTGCAACCCAGTCAAGTATAAATTCCTATTTTCATTCTGTCTCTGGTATGAATAAATGTCCTGCTTCCTTCTTCATGACTATGTACACTTTATCACTTGCCCAAAAGTTACTAAGCAGCTGAGGAAATGCTAGTATTTGGTACCCTCTGTTGTTCCCTGGGTACCACTGGCAGTGCAACAGGTTTCTCTCCATCTCAGCAAAGGATCTACAGAGTGCTTAACAAAGAGCTGCTGCCTGTATCCTTCACAAGCGAGTGTTCACACACATGTGCATGTTTGCATGTCCCAGATTTCGAGAAATGGCATGTGCTCTTTGAAGACCACCCATGCCAACGGATTATCAGTCCACAAAGTTTCACGTCCTGCTCCAGCAATGAGAAATATCCAGAGGCCTCAGGAATGGGGGAAATGCCCAGTACCGATACAAGGCCAACACTCCTTTTGACTTTTTAAATTCATTATTGATAGAAAATAAAATAAACCAAGCCAGAGAGTGTAGATCAATATCTAGTATCCCCCCGAGGACATTCAGATGAAGAGAAATGGGGAATTTGGTGATCCTTAGCCTGCACCAGAAAAGCCTAGGACAGAGCTTGCTAAACCAGGAGGCTTAGCAGAACCACTGCTAGCTTCTTAACTTCACCAGTAACATTTCAAAGGGGACCAAACCAGCTCACTTTACCACTTCTATCTCCAGTGTGAAGTGTTCCTAATCCTTCCTAGTAAGTAAATGCTGCAGGACAGCCATCTTTGCAGTTCACCTTTATTCTCCTCAGTAATAGCTGTGTAATAAAGGAGTCCCTCCTGCTCTTCCTCGCCAGGCTCCAGCTTTTCACACTGCTTTATGTCACTGTAAAGAGCCACAAAAATCAGCAGCGCTTATGGAGCTCAAAAACTCAAGCAGTGAATGGGGAAGTTCTAAAATTGAAATTCTAAAATTTGAAAACACTTTTTTTTTTTAAAAAAAAAAACACAAAAGAAAGAAAATTATTAGAATTCCTTCTACAACCAATGCTGCATAACGGGACAGTATCCGATACCAGCTATTCTGGCCATGTCCGTAAAGACGTCTCCCAAACCTGATAAACATCTTTAATATCAGAGCTAATAACTTGAGGGAGCTTAGGATCGCTAAAGCTTCAGGAAGGAAGAGCATTTAAAGACCCGTGCACAGGCTGTGCAAATACAAGCTGCTGAGGGGCAGCAGGGGAGGGCCTGGCCATGCCCTTGGCTGCTGCCAAGGCTCCCGCTGTGCGGCCGCAGGCCAGCTGGGCTTGAAGATTCCAGCCCACTGGCCCCAACGACATGTTCTTGTGGAACAAAGCCCATCTCCTCTAACACAGCTTTTTCCCAGGAATTGGCCCATGCGGAATAAAATAAATAAATCACAAGCGTTTTGTGAAGGGCGGGGGGGAAGTTCCTGCTGTACATAACTCGGGGGAGCAGATGTTTTTCCATTAGCTCACTGTTCTCTGCTACACTGGCTCTCTTTACATTTCTTGTTCGTGGCATGTTCATTACAATATTTTTTTCCTAGGGTAAAATTTAGCACGTTACTGAGACAGCAGGTAGCCCACTCCAGCCCCACTGTGAGTACATGGAACAGTTATCCTAGTCATTTTTTGTTAAATGCTCCTTTAAATTAGCCTTAGGTCTACCTGGTGAGGTTCGCAGACTGTGCTTAGCAGGCATTTAGCCAATCTTAGATCAAATTACCAGACCTACTTTGCTGTGAGTGGCCATATTTGGTAAAGTATTGGGTTAGTCAAGAAGCTAAATTGTCAGATATAAAGTACTAGTAAAGACAAACAAAGTGGACATTGAAGTTAAAAGTAAAGCTTAAAATAATATAGCAACAGGAGCTGGAATATCAGAACTCTTATTAAAACTGGCTTGCAGCATTCTAAAATGCTCCATATAAATAGAGCATACAGTTATTACTGCCTGCAAATATAATCACACATACTTCAGATAAGAAATCACTCCAGTTACCCAAAGAGCTTAAAACTATTAAAACTATTTCTTTTCAGTATTGACACACTTTGCTCTCTGGGTCAGAAGTGATCTTATAAAAATGTCAAATGAAGGTAAATTTTCATCACAAATTTGACCCATTTCAAGTACATTTTCCTTAGCCAAACAGCATGATTGTGTTTTCTAAACAGAAAGGAGTAATACTGGCATGATTTTAAAGCGGAAATAAGGGGTAGAAATAGTTCCTAGGTCAGACGTTTCTCTTGGTAACACAAGCAGTATTACCACCAGTAATCTCTAGGATTCCCCTTGCAGCTCTTCCTGCAACAAGAGGTGGAAGGAGTTAACAAGCTTTAACAATGCCACGGAAGTCCCTTCTCTCCTGTCAAAGTTGAATTCAAGCTCTCAGTCATGAAAAGTAGAACAAAAAGGAAAAAGGGGCATATGGATCACATAAAGACCACCTCTCCTGGAGCTGTACCACAGCAGCATGTGCACTGCAGCACCCTTCCTGAGTACTCCTTGAAACGACCTGTTTCTCAGACTTGGGGCCAAGAATAATGTTTAGGCTTATTAATGTTAAAGCCTAATGAGAATTCTCTCCTTTTAAGAAGCCATTACATTTCAAGAGGACTGGGAGGTTATTGTTAAAAGGGACTGGACAAGCTGTGTTAATCACAGTCTTTGCTGCAGAACACTTGAAAACAGAGTATGCCTATTAGTATTCCTCTAAGCACGCCTGCCGCAGGGAGTGGACAACCCCTCTAGTCTTAGGGGACAGCAGACCTTGTACTCTTCCAAAGCTAATTGTGACTACCTGCAGGGAAAACAGGAAGATATGGAAGCCCACCGAAGAAATGTGCTAAGTTTCCTGCTGCAGATGACTGTACTCCCAGCTGGTCCTACAAGAGATGGCTGGACATAAGATTAACAGTGAGAAGAGGACTCTTTCTAGAGACCACAGATCCATCAAGTAGCTCTTTGGTTGCTTACAGTAAGCTACAAAAAATTAGCTTGCCAAAGTTCACTAGGCAGTGCTGCAGGGAAAGCCAAGGTGCAGCATCCATTATAGTGCAGCACATCTGGATTTAGCAGCTGCACTTCCAAAGCTGCTGGTTTATTATCTTCCCTACATAACTGTGCTGGTCATAAACCCAGAAAAGTTACAGATAAAAACACTAAGTCTATGCCCTCTTATGCGTGAGATAAGTATCTTTATCACAGGACAAAAGAGCTTAACTACTCGCATAGGGTTCACAGCCCCGCTTGCCTTCAGCCACTGTTAAAAGAATGCACATGTTCTCATGTGCTAATTGCAAGACCCGTTAGGAGTGCAACAAGGACTCTCCAGCTCCGAGGGGCTGAGGATGCTTCTGCACAAGGCAGGAACTCCTATTGCAGCTGCAGGTGGAGGGTGATACAGTAACAATTCCCCTACATAAGCACCATCTGATAGCTACCACCCACTAATGGTCCCCTTGCAAGCCTATGTGCTGGCTTTGTGGCCTGGACTAGCTGCTGGAAGGCTGTAAGAACAGCCTCACATAGCTGTGGGATAGCTGGTTTTGTATGCCTCTTTCCAATCTAAGTACAGAAAGCTCCAACTGGATCAGTCAGTTGGTACCATTAGTTTTCATGCCTTGGGATATGAAGAGGCACAGGAACTGTAATGGCTCTAATAGAACCCAGACACGATTGCAGCTTGGTGCTCTAAATCCATACCCACACACAGAGACATGGCCAGCTGCGTGCTCTTAGTGTCTGAAAAGGACAGATGCTTTGTTACAAATTTACTGTAGTATGAGGTTAGGAAATTGTAGTAATTTTATCTAAAGATTTATGATTCACGCTAAAAAAGTTAAAGTGTTAACAACAACAAAAATGATAATACACGAGTCATTTCCCAAAGGCAGATTAACACTTTTTCCCTTTAGAGATAGGACACTGAGGTATGAAAAAGTTAGGCTATTTGCCTGGAGTCACAAGATGAGTCATCGACTGAAAAAGGACAAGTCCAAGCTAAAACCTGACAGGAATCTACAGCATACTGGTGCGGCTCTATCATGAATATGAAGGGACTCCAGATGCAGGCATCAGAACGTTATGCTAATCGCCCGTTGCTTTCCACAGCTGTTAATTTTGGGGTGAGCTGTAACGCAAAAGCATGTGACTACTTCAACTGTTTTTAACCACGCTTTTCTGTTTAATTTGTTGTTTATGAAACATCTCTATTTTGGAAGTTACTAACTTCTTTCGAGTATACCTGTTCCTCTTTTCCCCTCCTTCCAGATGGGAAAGATTCTAGTACAGAAGGTCAGTGATACCCTTTTGGACTATTCCATTCACTAAGCCCAGTATAAGATCCGACCCACTTCAAAGAAGTCCTCTAATTATTCAGGCGCTGTGCCCTTCTCTGCAGAGAGTAAAGACTACCCCAAAATACCTGCATCTCTCCTCCGCATGATGTAGTGACTTCCACACTACTGCGAGAAGAGAATGGGCAGTACCTCACCAAGAGCTCATTGAGCTGCATCCGTAACAATAACTGACTTCAGTAATGAAATTACAAAGCAGTCACAGTATGTATTTTCAAAATATCAATCCTGATTCAAGTCCAGTTAAAAGTAAGCATGAAACAAAACAAAGATTTAAAAAATGATAGACTAGGACAAAAAAGTTACAGCTTATAAAAATAAATTCTATCTAAAAGAATTAATTAACACCTTTGAGAAAGGCACTCGATTTACACTGAAAAATTGTAGCAATTCACAGCTAGGTCACAGCAAGCACTAGGTCTTTATTGCTTTTGTCTTTTCACACAGCAGCAAAAATGTAAAGCTATCTGCAGGATGATGGACAACAGAAACCTGACTTCTCATCACAATAAACCGTTTTTTTGCTCCCCACCAGCCTCCTCTGCAGCCTTAAATCAGGAGCATAAACTGAATAAAGCAAAATCTTCCTAGTCATTTTGAAGTCCACAGCACATAATTGAAATTTACATACACACAAGCCATTAAGTGAACACGTGATTAATGTAAAGGATGATGCATTCCATAACATAACTTCTTTTGTTCTTTAATAGTTAGTCAAATTGTAACAAAAAGAATGTCACACATTTTGTACCAGAACTGAAGTCTAATTGGTAGGAAATGGCCCACAAAAACAGCTATAAAAATCTTTGCTGAGAAGTAGGGTGAGACTGCCAGGTTTTATGTGAGAATTGTCAATTGTAACAGATTAGCTAAATGAGAATTTGAAAGGTTCTCCTGCATACAGAATAGCAAATTATCAGCAAGGTTCCAGTAGGCTCTGCTTTTTTTTTTTTGTTGCAAATGGTAGCAGAGACATCTAAGAAGCAATCGCAGCACTCAAATGTAATTTCAGGCGCACAACTGTAGGCCCAGTTGTGGAAGAAAAGCTGTGTCTCTTAAGAGCAAAATTGCAGGGTCAGAACTCTTTCTATCAGTCCTGAAATGCTGAAATGCGAATGGTAGAATGTGCTGTGCAACTCCATTCCTCACCAAGTGTCCTACATAAAACCCTTTCATGAGTTTGGAGATCACCTCTGGGTAGAGTTCCTTCTCACTGTTCTCTTTTCCCTTTATGTGCTCTGCTGTAGCATCTCTGCATGACTGTCTCAAACTGACACGCAACCTACAAGTCCTTGGGAGATTCAGTCAAGGATAAAATGAGTGGATGACTTGCTCTTTCTAATAATTTTCACTTAAACCTCAGCAAAGATTGGAAAGTTCCCAGTCTAAATAATATTTAATACATCTTTTCCCAGTATTATTACAGGGAAGCACTTTGGAAAAGGAGAATGAAAATAATTATTCCTACCAACTACCATTTTTTAATGAAGAACTACCTACTCTCTTCTTTTAAAAACATATTTTCGTGATGACTGAAGTTTTCTGTGTGTTATGGAAAAACAGAGATGAGCTGAAAAATTGCACTACTTTAGTATTTTTTTTAATATATTGAATCAAATAAGTGGTATTCCAAAAACTGGCTGGGATAGATAGGCAGATTTTCTGCTGGAATAAGGTGATTTTCAACTACTGATTTCAACTACTCCATTAATACTTATGTCATCTCATTCACCACTGAAGGAAAAAAGAAACTCCAGGTGGTCCAGGACTTACCAGCTTGTAGCCAAATTTGTTCAAGAGCTGTCCACAGCTGCACAGGTCCTTGCTTCATTGCGCTGCTCTGCATAGTTATTTCAGACATGGCCTGTTCCATTCTTGATGCAGCAAGGGAAGAGGCTCGCTGTGATCCTATGGACCAAACAAACAAGAACAATAATGCATCTTATACTTCTTTGACTCGTTAAGGCAGTAGGTCTGATTCTCCACTCACTGCATCACTTTTATGTAATAAGAACTTCACTGAATTCTGGCGTGACTAACTAGAGAACCATGTTTTATAAAAAGTTAATTTACTGAAAAAAAAACCACTAAATTACCCAGGGGCTGCAACTCAAACAAGCGAATTAAGAGACAGACAATAATTTTATAAAGGTCTGCTTAGCATTCATCACAGAAGCAATCTTATTTTGCTCATCTGGAAAGTAGAACTCTACCATCAAATATTTCCCACAAATACTTATTAGTAATCCATCTTGTAGCACACTGTCACCATACAATTACAAAACATGGCCCACTAATGTAAAATCTTAGCACGCATAACAGAGTAGCTTGGCACCACATAGCACACACATTTCAAGTGAGATCAATATCGTTCTACTGGTTTAGAGGCAGCATGGTTTTTCATTTAACCTTGGGGAGCAGAGAGCTCAGTGCTTTGACTCTATTAACCTTTAGTATGTGCTGTAACATTTACGCAAGAATAAAGCATTTGGCACCCACATCTCTGGGACAAAACATCACATGAAAAGCTACTCCCGGGAAGAATGAATGGGCAGAGACCACGTTCTCCAGTACAGCAAGTGGAATTATATTGGTGAGCCGACCTCTCAGAGGGGTACCAAGAGGATGGTAACAAAATAAAAAGCTACAAAATGAGATTTCAGAGTTGGCCTTGTAAAGCTTTGGGAAATAAATATTTTAATATACATAGGTTTAATGTGACTTTAAGGTTGATAAGCTCTTTCTCTGGAGAGCTGCTGTGACTGAAGCACTTGTGCTGATTAGCATTACTCTTCAATCTATCCTTACAGGCTGACTGTGTAGACCACAAGATCCCGGAGTTAAAAATTACGCTTTCTCTCACCGCAGACACCCTGAGGGAGCAGCAGAGCATAGGAACAGGTACTTGGAGAAACTGGGACGGCTCTGGGCAAGGGAAGGGACAGAAGGGCAAAAAACCTCTCACGGGGCATATGCATTAAGTGGTGTCTCTGAGATGGACAGTATGCGCTTCCAGCTGGAGCGTGCTGAAGAGAGGGTTGCCAAACCACACCTCCTCGCCAGCAGGCCATCACCCGGAGCCAGGGTGCCGGCAGGCAGAGCAGCATGGTCTCCTGGCCGTGGTCCCCTGGCCGGTGCTCCTCTGAATGCTGAGCTGGGACCCAGCCTTCTGCCAGGCGCGAGGGGAGGCACATTTCCATCCCACACTCCTTTGACACCTGCGCGGCGCGGGGCAGGATATGGCCTGCAGCTTTTACCTAACCCAAGGCAGTGCTGCCTGCCTCAGAGTGTCATGGCTAGGGTGAGGCTGCAAGTGCAACTCGAAGCCTAAAACTGCTATGGGAAATACTTGTCCCATTATCTCACCGCTAACTAATGTCATTCATTTTAAGCAGAACTTCAAAACAGCCCCGCAGCACAGGCGCCTCCCACGGCTCCCTTGGAAAATGCAAATATGCTCTTCCTAGATGCATTTCTTAAATTCCTACATATTTTCAAAGACATTCCTGATCTAATGTTCCAAGAGATGACAGTGCAGTAACGTAACAATTACAGCTTTAATGGTACGGTAAAAGCCGTTCTGCTTTGCACCGACAATTTATTATATTTAACAGTTTATTTAACAGATCCATCTTTAGCCTGTTTCACTGCACGGGACTCCTCCCCCTGCCCTGCCCACTCACACTCCTCTCCCCCCATCCCTCCCTCCACCTGGGAGAAATTTCACTGAAACTCCCAGGAATTCAAGTCAGACACGGGTTGTTTAACACAGGGAAAACTACCAGGCACTCACCCCCAGCCATCCAAAACACCGACAGCTTCTTTGCAGTGCAGAGGCAACAAGAAAATGGCCACATGAACAGCTAGTGGTGTTATTAGGAGCACTCTGACGTTAGGGCAGACCTCTTGCCTTCTAGATTGGCAAACTTGGAAAAAATTACATGGGCTTTGGATATTTTGCAGTCAGCCTAACCAGATTCTTATATTAGCACTGCTGATCACGTTAGTATGCTTTGAAAGCAACTTTCAGCATTACATTTCTCTGCCAAGACTGCCCTCTTTCAGAGAGGCTTTCTGGGGCTGTGTTTCTTGCAAGCACCCGTATGTAACACTGGTCTGGTTGCATTAGGTGGGCAGGTGGGCTGGTGTTTTATTCACATCCTCACAGAGCTCAGGGAAATCCTCTTTTCCTTGCAAGTCAATCCAAGGAGACTATGTCACTGTAAGGCACTTTTGTGCATTTTGGAGAGGTTCACACGCTGCTGTGAGGCTGAACAGCCACTTAGGAACTACTAAAGCATCCTTCCCTCACAAAGCAGGCTTTACAGGAATATCACTATAAGCTAGTTGCACGAGTTAGGAACACGAAGTTAGCTGCTCCTCTTCTCCTTCTCTTCACTAGTCAGGTAGCTGCCAAGAAGGGAAAGCCTGCAATTTGAGACTGATCTTGCCCAGTGCTGTGGGCTTCAATCTGCACAGCCATAAAAAGGGAACCCAAATTATTTAGCAATTTACAGTGGAGGCTCTTTGCATTTAGCAGCCTTTGGCATTCCAGACCATTTATGTTTATTTCCTTTTCCATTTCAGCCTACACAGGGAAGCAAACCACACTAGGCTGAAACCAGCCGATGCCTTCCCATCCCTACCCAGCCTCAGACACAGATACATTCCTTGTTCTAGACACACACACACGCCAGAAGATAAGGTGCTCTCCATCCCAGCCCATACCCACATGTTTGCTACTGCCATTCCTACCCATCTCTGCTGGACTGCTCACAGGAACGCTCCTTAAAGCTTGTCTGCCCAGATATACTCTGCAAGAGAAGGTCTTTGCCAGCCTGGCCCTTCTGGATTGAAAGAGGCTCAGCCACAGCTCTGAACCTCAGGCAAGCAATATGGTGACCCTGGGGGTGGGCTGAGGGCTACTGGAGCCAGAGAAGAGTATACCTCTACACACGCCATCTCCCGAGAGAGGAGGTAGGCATGTATCACACTGGTATCACTCTGACCTCAGGGTGGCAGGGGGGAGCCGGAAAAACTTCAAGCGACATTAAAAAAAAGTCTCTGAATGTCTCACTATAAAATATCTCTTCCTAAAGAAATGTAGATCTTTATATGCTAAAAAAAACACAAAACCTGTCCCACAGAACTTTAATGTCATGCCTCAAAATACATGCAAATGTTGGCATAAGAAGATATCACATAAATTTGTTATTTTAGTGCAGTCTCTTTCTCTTTTTAACAGCTCCACTAGACAGAATATAAACTTCACATTTTACAATAAAGCCCTCCACACATTTTGCAAAGAAATCATAAAAATAACAAAATTGATTTTGTCGTGATGAGCTCTGCATATAAGCCATACAAAATATAGCTAAATAATTTTAAAGCACCGTTCTAGGGTTGTTATAAGACCAAGAAGGACCAAGTTTAATATTTTGCATCTATGAAAAAACTGCTATCAAAATAGAAGTGTACCTCAGTAGATTTACTAGGCTTATAAGAAACACAGAATTCCCTAGCCTAAATCACTTCAGGCAAAAGCGTTATAAGATAAGACTAAATCAGAAATGAATGAAGCAGCAAGGCAGCTGACTGATATCAGTGAATTTAGTTAGGAACACTGCTTCAGTTAGGAGAAGATGAAGAAAATAAAGAGGAATTAATCTTCCTGGCAGCAAACCTAAAATTCTGGCACAGCAAATAATCTCATTGGGGTCTAACTGAGGGAGAGGCCAGTGTCAAACCCAGCCGCAGTAATCCCCCCTTCAGTGACGAGTCCAGAGATCACAGAGCGCCTGTGCATTACAGCGATACTGCCGCACGCTCCCAGGGGATTTCACGATGGAAACCAGAGCCTGTTCCAGAATGATGCAAAAAAAATCAGGCCTCCGCCCTCCTTCAAAGCAGTGAGCCTCAGCCGCAGCTCTAGGGAGGCACAAGGGCGAGAGGGACTAGCGCTGTACTCTCCAATCTCACCTCCTACTGTCTTCAAAGAGGCTCCCAACCGGGAAAATAGACCCAGCTGCCTCCTTTCTGCAGATGGAGAACAGCAGCACCTAGAGCCTGCAGAGCAGCGAGCCACAGACCCTTGTTGAAAACAGCTAGCGCCTGTCCTGCGCTAAGGCAGATAGTGTAATTTCAGTATGAGCCCCTTATGTCCATTGTGAGTGCAACCATGTTAGCATGGAAACCTAGATTCTCAAAGTGGAGGAGAAATACATTTCTTGGCTACAACCAAACTGCATTCAGCGCAAATCACTTTATGTGCATGAAAAGCTGGTTTAAAGCTTGTACTTTACATTAATTTGTTCTTTCTGGCAGGCAGTACCATGGCATACAGCACCTTCTGCTGAACTACAGCTGCTCCATTGCATGCTGGCTGCTAAAACTGGGCTAAGAGCAGGCTGGAACAGGTACCCAACCCCGGTACTTTTTGAGGAGGGCCCTACACAGAGACTAAACGCGCCTGAGCTTTGCTGTGACTCTGGAGTAGATGCTGCAGGTCTGCAGCAGAGAAGCGAGCAGGAGGCAGGAGTGAGGTCTTAGAAGGATAGCAGCCCAGCACATCAAAACATTACAGGCTCTGCTGGTGACAATTTAATCCCAAAATCTCAAACCATGCTGTGAAGTGGGTGTAGCCCAAACCTGGCCACACTCCTTTCTCCAGACAATTACAGAGCAAGGCAAGAGATCTCCAGAAGAGCATGGAATCCACACCCAGAATGCCTTTTACATACCATTAAGCACCAGCCAGAGCTGAAGGAGCAGGGATCAATCCAGGCTCAGCCCTACAGTCTAGGACCATAAGCCACTCACTGTTTCAGCAGCAGAGTGGGAATTGGATCGATAACAGAACAACTGTGGCAAATAATAGTTTTTGGTTTTTATTGCTTTCCTAGTAATGCCTAGTGGCTGATGGATTCTGCAAACTACCTACAGTTTTCCAAGCCATTTTCACCCATTCACTGAAACTGAAAGTCCATTTTACTGCCCAGCATCAGGGATGATAGGGGCTATTTCACAGATCTTCACAATTATGAAAGTGATGACTAATCTAAATGATTTTGTATCTCCAGGAAACTTTCATGTCATATCCACTCCCTTTTCCAGATAATTTTTAATATGCCAAACAGAACATATTCATTTAGTATATCCTCTTCATCTATCTGTGCTGAATTTGGCCTGTTTTCTTTAATTAAGTCGAAAACTATCGAACACTGTCATATGAACAATGAGAAAAAGGACCCATACAAAATACAGCGACTCATCTCAAAGGGTAATAAAAGGGAAATGGAATAAACGCATTAAAAATCACATAAATATGTGTACACAGAATCAGTAAGATTACAATGTCATAAATATAGACCCTAAGGTTTTAACACTACAAACAAAAGAGCAGACATGCTGAATAATGTTTTGATGTTTGAATGTTTGTATGCTCAAGACCTAACCTTGCAATGCTTTTTAACCATTGCTGGGTGTAAATAGGGTGTATACATAATTTAATACAAGTCCTGTACTTAACACATAAGAACTTGTCCTCCATCTCAGCCATATGTGCTGAGCATGTGACTTCAGTTGTACCAATTCCAAATGTTCCCGATTAAGACTCAGACAAACCCTAATTCCCTAGCCCAAAAGCATGAGGCTTGTTTAAGCATTAGGTTTTTTAAAAAATAAGCTTTTATATTCTTCTTGTCCAGTTTCTGAGTCTGTGAGGTTCATTTTTTTGAAAGTGTTTCTCTACATATACAAAGGTAGAAAGTTGCTTCCCTAAAAAAAAAAAAACCAAATTAAAAGGCAAGTTTCTCACATAATCATCTGACTTTGAGAGCTAGGGTTTTAAAGGAAGCACCAACTATCACGAGACTTATGATAAAATCACAAGTCAGCAGCACTCTCTGAAAGCCTCCTTTCCCCTTCGTGCCAAGATTAGGTTTGATGTCTCAGTTATTTCCATCTGACTAGATCTGTTACTGTGAATGTGTATTTACCATATAATAAAGCATCACAAGGTTTATGTACAAATCCCAAACCAAATCACCTTCTAATAGGAATTGACACTCTTACTCAGCTTTCCAAACCCACAATAATAGCTGGCTTGATCAGGACATCTAAAAAGGATCAATTGGGGGCGAAAGAAGGAAAAAAAAAAAAGGACTGAATCATACAATTCTTGCAGAAGTATAGTGAACTCTCATCTAATACCTTTCATGCTCATCTCAGAGCGCTTTGTAAAAGAAAGTGGGAACCCATATCTTTGTTTTATGCATAGGAAAGCCAAGGTACAGCCAAACCACAGTGACACGTTCTGCAGCAGAGAGGACCCTGGAGACAGATCTGGGCCTCCTGACCATCAGCCCAGCAACACACGTGCGGACAGCCTCGACCCCCCCCGCCTCGCTGAAGAAAATAAAGCATTCCTCTCTCACAAAAGCATGCATTTAGGATGGGAAAGCACAAATCTTGTTTCCTCACCAGAATCAGTATCGTGAGCATCCGGGAGCGTGAGATGCAGTCCGTTAGGCTTTTTGATCACCGGTGTTTCGGTCACACTACTTCCTTTCTCAGAGCCACTGTAAAGAAACAAAACCATGTTACCTGGCCACCTTTCAGCGGAGAGACAGGCAATAGTCTCATCTAGCTGCCACTGGAACTGAAAACTCAAGCTTTCCAGTTGCAGGCAATCAGCTTCCTGAATGTGTTGTTTTAACACCTGCACTCTGCCAATGGACAGGAAGCTCAGAGACACGGTGCCCGGCAAGGGCTCCAGGGCACATGCCAGTATCAGTTTATCTGGCTGTTGCAAGTCTTTGCAAACTACTGGACGAGGAACATGTTGGCAGCTAGAAGCCAGACTAGAGGAGGACAACCAGCAGCCCCACGCCCAGGAAGAACCACCATCCCTTGGGCTTGTCTGCAGAAGGATTTGTTCACAGGTCTGCTGTGCTGATCCTCTTGAAACAGGCCAATTACCACCTTCCACCCAGGTGCTAATTTCTTCATTTCAAAGGGATTATTTTCTCCTCTTCCAGCTTTGTTCTGTTCAAACAGAAGAGGAAGATAAAAGCAACCACATAGCAGCGCTTTATGAAAGCAAGACTATCTGGTCTGCTCTTCTACTAGACTTCTGTCCTCACAGGAGAGGTCTTCCAAAGGGAAATTCCAAAAACAAAAAAAATCATGTGCCAAAAAAAAAAAATCACTTAACGCAGATTTCCTGAGCCTTTCTGTCACCACATAGTCTGCCATTCCCCCAGGATCAGATGGTGATGATATCTCCTCTCATCATCCATTAAGGGACAAAATATCAAAGGGAAAAGTGATTGCCCTGGCTACTTTTTCTGGCACACTTTCAAGCCTGCAGCTCAGCCTTTGGACAATATTCCTCCCAGGAAACAAACTGTCAGAGTCATGATTGCTGTGGATGCCCTGTCTTCCAGTCTGATCAATCCTTTGGTAGGGATTGCACAGGATTCCCTTGAATTTGCATGAATTTAGCAGAAGAATTAGCTCGGGACTGCTATTTGATTTTAAACATGATTATTCTGTTATCACAGAAAACAATAGCAAAAGATAAACTAAGTCTTGTCCTTTCCAACTAACAACCTAGGACTGAAAGCCACTTACTGTCGTTCATCATAGCGGTAATCATATTTACAGTAGCTAATTAACCTTTTATTTGGGCTTTGGGATCAAACATTACGGTTTCTGTTAACGGACCCTGAATTTTTGGGCATTTGACTGTTTGCACAAATCTCTGGCCTTGACTGGGCCCCCCTGTCTTTCATCCTGGTTTCCACACTGATATATCATTTGAGACTATCATGTGGTGACAGATGCAAGGGAAAATTAAATTCTCTGTCCTGCGCAACTGCCTTGCCTAGCCAGGATTAGCCCAGGTGTCATTACCCTGACTGGGGGCTGCTGGTGGAACTGTAGGGGCATTTCTGTCTTGCTGGTGTGTTGCGTACGCAGGAACATGGCAGCTGCACTTCAAAATATTACTCCCATGAGGCGAGCGCTGCTTTGATGCAGCAGCCATCACCACAAAATCACTGATCAGGCACACGGCTGAATACTGGCTTATATGCTATACTCCTACACAAAGGACAGGTGAGGAGATTGGTGGACAGTGTAAGTTTCAGTCAGTCAGTAAAAACTGACCACAGGAGAGGAGCATTCAGAGGCGGCTTGACGAGGTGGCCTCAGTTAACAAAAATGCATCTCAATACAGTCAACATGGCCTTTAAACTGGGAAAACAGACTGAAATCCCAGCCTGAAAACCAAGTGGACTGCATCGTGCAAAACAGCCACTCCCCACGGCTTTATTTGTTATGCTGGAGAAGGGCTGAAAATGAACTGCTCCTTCAAAGCTGCAGTACAAGGCCTTCAGCCAAGAAAGCTTTTCCATGTCCCCCCCATTAAGGGACAGTAATCAGATGATTTGCCTTCCACATACGACACTGGAAAGGCTGACAGTGGGACACGTTGCCACTCTGCTGCCCATGTTTTTAAAGGGTAGTTGAGACAGTGCATAAAATGGTCACAAAAACTGCCGAAGGAAACTCTTGATTGTGAGAAACTGCAGAGGCACCAGTTTATCAGAGAGAAGACAAAAGGGGTCTTGGGCATAGCATATGAATAGCTGCTTGGGGAGAAAATATTGGGCCCTGAAAGACTCTTTAGTCTAGCTGAGTCATAGTAAGATTGCAAAGCTGGGAAACTTAGGCCAGACAAATGCAACCAAATGTAACTAAAGTGCAATTTAATTGTGTGGGCGATTAGCTACTGATTGAACTAGTAAAGAGTATTGGGTGCAACAGCTCTCAACTTCATGTAAATACAGGCTTCTCTTTTCCAAGAGGCTCTGAAAAATGCCTGCATCCAAGTCTCACTGATAAGAATTCCCCTTAAGTTCCTTTGCAAGCCCAACCCGGAATATTTTACATATTTGTTAGCTGATACTGCTGCAATTTGCTTAATACAAGGGGCTTCCTGGGTCACTGAATCCAGCCTAAAACTGCAGGTGCCAAGTTCATTCTTGCTGCCTTTAAACAGTACTTCCCAATACAAAATGCTTTATCAAGTATTTTTTGAGAGCGCCAAAAAGTCCCACTGGGAATAGCAGTGAAACACACATTAGAGTTCCTAAGAGCAAAAGCAAAGCAATTTGTTTTGTTTAGGCTTCTATGGCTAAAGCTTATCAAAAGCCTCTAAAGCATCTTGGGTTTTTAAGTATAACAGCCAAAGCACAGCTTGGGATCCGAATGCAGTCCAAATTTATTTGTCTGTTTTCCAATGTACTCTCTTCAGTCTCAGACTTGCTGCCCCCCCTTGCAAAAGTAAATCTTACTCAGTCTTAATTGTTCAGCGTGGATTTGATCAGCTTCATGAGGACTACTCATGGGTATAAAGATTATTCATGTGAGAAGTACATGATTGAATCCTTAGCTAGAGAGACTAAGGCCTAAGGAAATCAGTAATTCCAGCCTGTAAGAGACCATTTCTCTGCTGCTATGTAAATATCTTGATTTTTGTGTTTGTTCTGCTGCTTATTAGCTAAACCAACAAGAAATTACTAATAATCCCTCAAGGACAACTTGTATATAGACATGCATTATTCTGTACATATATTTCTGGTGTTTATAAAGCTTATGTAAATGCATACAGAAATTGGGGAACAATACAAGCTTCATCAGTCTGCTGTTGAGACTGTTGCCATCAAGCATGCTGTCCTTCCCATCAAACATAACCTCTATGGACACTACACGTGAGAGAGAAGTACAGTCTTGGGATAACATTCCCAAGACAGCTGTACAGTGGTAGGATGACTGGGACAATATCCATAGGGTGTGGGAAGGAAGAAAACCCAACCTGGTAACTTCCACACTTTCTGAACTTCACCTTTCGAAGGGGAAGCAGATGAGAAGGAGGGAACCAACAGGGAACCTAGCGCTATTTAAATGCAGATTTACTAGGGCAAGGGATGGTAGAAAGATGCTACATCCTTCACTCCTTTCCTTGCCCAGTTAGCACCAGGCTACACAACAAGCATGCAACCACAGCATGTGATAGAGTCTTGGCCATGTCCCTTTCCTTGGCTTACTCAGTTCAGGACTGTGTCATCCCACCACATTCCTGGGTGGTGCCAGCTGCTGCAGACTGTGAACAATAGCTGACGGATGCTCAGACTATTGGGGGGGGGGGGAAAAAAAATCTGCCCTCCCTTCTGGACATCTGAATATGGATAGAGATGTTCAGACATTCAGATCAGAAACTCTTGGTTCAAACTGCTTCTTCAATCTTAAAATCTTGAGGTTTTGTTGTTTTTTTTTTTTTAAATCACGGCTAGTAAAATCTTGCCTTTTTTTTTTATCACAGCTAGAAATATTACTTATGTTTCTCTTTAAACAGTACTGTTGATTACCCTTTTTGCAAAATAACTTAAGTACCTCCAGACAATTAAAGAAGATAACTGCATCTCCATTATGAAATCCGAATTTGTTAGACAGTGGAGAAAGCCTACCTGTGCTGTAAAACATTATATACCATCTGCCACATCTGCAACATATGTCTGCATGTCACCAGAGCCTCTTCAGGTCCTTTATGTATCCATTCCAGTTTTACTTTGGTGAAGAGTAAGCTGCAAGATGAAAAAGAATAACTTCTGCTTTACTGGCATCTCATAAACGTGGAGAAGCAGTATCACTCTAGTGAGATCCTGGCAGCCAGCGTTTTTACTTGCTTTGTATGTGCAACAATAAAAGAAGACACCGTAGCACAAAACATTTCATTTGGCTCAACTTTGATTCCCCACAAGGAGATGAGAGGATTAATAATATTCCTCAGTTGCAGTCAAATTTGCGTCACAAAGCTGGCAGGACAGTGTTAAAAGCAATGCATTGCAAAGCTAACAAGGTGAAACATACAGTGAATCTCATTTTGTTTTGGACAGCGTTAAAAACAGAATACAAAGGTATTTCCATAATATATATGCCAGACTCTTTTCTTAGTCTGGCATCTTCATATTGCACCAGCTTATATAAGAAATTTCAGATAAAAAACCCAACACACTTAATATACGCAGACAATTATGTAATGCCTCGCAGGAAGGAAACGCTTTTTCTTAACCCCAGCTCGCAATCATCTCATGCCCCTAGGCAAGACAGCTGATAGCCCTTGTACGTTCTTGTTCTAGGTAGTGTAACTGCTGCTACTATTCTTATACCTAGAGAACACGTACTTGCACAGACCCCTGGAATTCAGCAGAATTAGGTCAAGCAGAGGTTAGAAGACAGATTTGGCAATGACACAACCTACCACTTGCTGCTAGCATGGCTTTTAACACTATCCTTCACAACACCCTTTTTTTTTTTTGATTGCCAAGATGATTGAATTTATTTCTTATTTACTAACGTAAATTTATTTCTCTGCTTTAAATGTTTTCATAAAGTCCAAGATCTACACATTTTGAATTAGCTCAATATGGCTAGCGATTAATCCATTGGACGCACATATATGTACATACATGCACACAACATCAACAGCTGAATGTTAAAAATTCTAAAACCAGTTTTGTGAACGTGACCTGCAGGCTCCTGGGAAATCCAAACAACTTCAGAAAGAGACAACAGCAACTGCATAGATGATGTTAGAGAAGACTTTGCAGCTGAATAAGAGATCCTTCAAGAGAAGACTTTGCAGCTGAATAAGAGATCCTTCACTTGTAATAATTGGAAATCTGTAGCCAAGACTTGGTGGTGCGTATCTACAGTAATGTGCTAAAATGGCAGTCCCATCCTGCACTGACAAACATTAGGGTTGGGGGCGGGGGAGGAGGTCAACAAATGTAGCCCAACTGTATCAACTGCTACAGGGACATCTGTTCATGGCCGCTGCTACAGTTTGACCTCAGAGGAGAAGCAGTCAACTAAATTCCCCAGGTACAAACTTAGGCTAGGAAAGGAAGATCAAGATTCATAATCAAGGGAATCTGTCTTTGCCCTTTCATGTTTTACATCCCTACTCTATGTTTACCTTTGATTTTCTTGTTACTGATCTGAGCAAAACAAATGCTAATAAAAGCATCCCCTGCTCTTGGAGATGCTGACCCCCTAACTGAAAGGAACTGACATCATGATTCAGGTAGTTATTTTGGGGCTAGATCCACAGACTGATCAAAAATTTTGCTGGGACAAAGAATATGACAGTGGACGCACTCTTAAGAAACAAAAAATGAGACTGAATTCAAAGGAGTGGTTAACAATGGAAACTGGCCAGTGATGCATGCTGCTCTGTATCCCTTAGTTAACTGGGCTCATACGGACAAAGCTTTAATACAACAGAATGTAGAATCAATCACTTAGGAGCAAGGAATACATATCGCACTAGAAAGATGAGAGGTTATACCCTCTAGTGTAACAGTATTATAAAAGACAGTTTCACGAACGTGAAGTTCCTGAACAACAATGCAGTCAAGAGGTCAAGCAATCCTTAGCATCCGTATATGGAAGCACAATCAAGTAGGAGCTGGAAGATGTGGTTATTCCTGTTCACGGCATCAGCAAGACGCTTACTACAATCCTGTTTCTAGTTCTTGCTCTTTAACTCCAAAAGAAGACTAAAAATGGGATGAAGTTCAGAAAAAGGTTATGCAAGTGATCTGAGGGCTAGAAAAACATATTTCATCAGAGGCTTAAGAAGCTCAGTTTATTTGGTTTAACTGAGAAGCAGCAAAGAAATTGTTTTGCCCCAGTCTGCGAGCACCTACATGGAGAAGTATCTTAATTGTGAGTCTCTGATCTAGAGGAAAAGGTATCAGAAAATCCAAGGATTTGTTGGAAGCTGAAACTAGTCAAATGGAGATTTATAAGTAAATGTAGATACATAACTATCAAAGCAAATAATCTTTGCAGCAACTACCTTGTGTGCACAGTAAATTCTGTAGTCTTTAAAGCCTTTTCAGCAAGACAGGATAACATCTGGAAAGCAACGCTAATGCACAAATAGAAGTTATGGATTTGATGCACAGGCTCGTGAGCAAGCTTCTTTGGACTGCACTGTGCAGAGGGGTGAGACTGCATCATCGCCTTCCTTCTGGCAATTAATCTGTTAAAAATATTCTACTAGTCCAAGAAACTACCACATTGAACAATCTATGCTATCTTAAGCATACAGAATATTTTTTAAACCACTACAAACTTTCAAAATGAAAGACCTTCTAAAGCACTGTAGGACCCTCCTTGCAGCAGAAGAGTGTGGTCAAGGAGCCTAAGGCCTAGAGAAGAAAATAGTCGTATTGCATCCCTGAATAACTCCACGCTTTTGAACACTGTAAGATACTACTCTTAATATTAATGAAATAGAAGACTATACAGGAGGGCTATATTAAGGGTTCCTCCTCCCTTTCACATTAGTAGGGTTATAGATGGCTTAGTTATCTGCAGGCAATTAAAATCATTACATCGTATATTTAAACATTGCAGTTAAACATTAAAAAGACAAACACATTAAGTTCTTCTCTCCATCACTCTGATGCTTACTGTTTACAGTGAGTATACATCAACTTCTTTGGATGAAGATGCAATGAAACTAGTGAAACAGAAAAAAGCAAATCTCTCACAAAAACATAATGAAGTCTCAGCAGAATATTATCACCAGTTGTAAAGCACAGGCACACAAAAGTTTAAAAAAAAAAAAAAAAAAGAGTCATGCAACTTCAGCAACTGTCTGCAGTGCAACATTAACAGATCTGAGAGATACCACGTGCTGTTAGCTGTTGTGGTAATTCACCTTCGGAATAGTGCTATTCACATTATATTCAGTGCAGTAATACAACGAACTAAACCAAAAGGCAAACGGGAAGAACGTAAGTGGCAAAAGGAATCATACTGACAAGAGAAGTAAACAATGCAATTAAATATTATAATTAAAACGTGGAAATAAAATCAGTACATTAGGCTGTATATGCTATATGCTGTTTGTATTTCTCAGCTTCTAGTAAGTTTTGTAAATGCAAAACCAGATAAATAAAAATATAGGGAAAACTCTGGAGTGAAGTAGGTGACAGAACCACTTATCTCGAGCTTATTTTATTACGGAGATAGCACTCTTGCTACAAATAAATATAATGGGTATTGTGTCATATCAGCGTCTGTGCACAACTCTCAGAGGCATAAATAAAAATTACTTATGCACAGATCTCACCATATTTTCTTAATATAATTTTATTGTACTTTTGTATGATGATTGTAACACTAAGCAGAGCAGACTCTTAAAAGAGATTCAGCATATAAAAATAGCCCCAAGATTATCAATACAGTCATTGGTAATTCTGTTAGCCTCTGAAAATGAAAACAGAGTGATTTGGGCTAAAGCAAACATACAAATTGCCACTACATAAGCATAAGAAAAGAGAGAAAAAAATCCACAAATCATTCTTGTAATGTGTATAATTTTAGGGACAGTAACATTGGAAAACAACCACTGTGTACTCTTGATACTGGACGCTAAGCTCCCCTTCAGGACAGGTTTTCTTTTATCATCTATGTGGACAGTATGCAAAGGCTTCTATTCCCTGATCTAACATCAGGTTACTGCACAAGCAAACATACATATCTATCACAGAAACATTAACTCTGGCAAATTAAAATCTGCATACAGTTGACTTTGCTGCGATATGAAGCTCTGAAAATTCAAACTTAGGTTTCCCAAGTATCAAAATTTCAGTAGTATAAATGATATAAATATCACTGTAATATGCCATGCATTGACAAAAAATTAGGGACTGGAATACTGGAAGGCATATGAAAATTTTCAGCAGAAAGCAAGCTACTTTGGTTGATTTCAGGAGGTATTCAACATTTGTCTTCATTAAGACTGATTTCAGCTGCTGATACTCACCATGTCTCATGGCCTGGCCAAATAAAATACCTAGTCCTCCTGAAAGTCTTCTAATCCTACACAGCTAAATGCTCAGCCTTTAAGTTCTTTAATACTACCCATGAAGAAAAGAGGCAGTTCTTTCCTATCACTGGCAATCTAATTACTGAGGTTTAATAGTTAATACTTATTATCAGAAGGTTTCACATGTACATGTGGTATACTATAAATGTTTGTAAGCACATCTGTGGAAGAAGTTGTAAGTTGCTATGTTTAGTAATAACCTATTGACTATTTTATGGATGCTATAGGACTATATGAAGATTTATTAATCAGTTAATTATTGGGACTTTTTAAAGCTGCTTTAAAATGGAGTTTTTAGTATCAAATGTAGCCCTTTAACTACACGTTTATACAGCATCACAATGGGATCTCTGTGCCCTATCATCTGACAAGCAATAAATAATGCTAGTACTATAACAAACAATAACACATTCCACTCATTTCAAGGTTGAGAGACTAAATTAGGAATAATGAGTATTATGTAGTCATTTATCTATCTGTTTTGCCATTCACTGGCTGCTTATAACCCCTCCAGTTTTTCAGAGCTTGTCAGCAGCTGCTCAAAGACCCACATGTCTTTGAGCTTTACCAGATCAGGGCCATCATTCCCCAAAGTCTTTCATTACTGACCCAGATTTGCCTACCTACACACACAGCTGCTGGGTTATTTTGGATTTTGAATACAAAAGGAAACAAAACAAAACACCAAAACCAGCAGCAGTATGTCCCAATTCACAGAGACAATTGTGTACATTAGCACGAAGATACTGAACTTCTGCAACTAATATTTGTAGTTTGTTTCTTTCTTTCATTAAATGACAGGATGCATGTGCCTGTTTGTGTGTTTACAGACACTTGCCTGGAGAGAGAAACCAGAATCCTAGTCACAGCTCCGAGGGCAGCAAATGCACTTTATCCTGACTGATGGGGTGTCGGAGCAGCATGCAAGTGCCACTGGACAGCAGAGTCCAGCTCACCCTCCTACCTCCTTGAAGCCCAGGTAAATATTCAACATCAGCTCCAAAGAAAAGTAGGGGAATGCCACAACCTGGATAGGTAGACGGCCCGAGGATGCTCTCTGAGGAACTGGGAAGCATGGTTTCAAACCCCCAACACTTTGATCACTGAACTCTTGAATTAGTTTCTTCCCCTTTAAGGTAACAGATGTAGAAGGAGGATACAGGTGGATACAGGATATAGACTGATCTAACAGAGCTGGAAAGAGGATGGAGGAGATAAGAAGAAGGATCAAAGTTTTGGAACACTTTTAATATATGGAGATAATAAATAGACTTCTGAGCCTGGAAAAGAGGCTGAGAGAAGAGATAACAGATTCATAAAATCATGAATAGCATGAAGAATATCAGGAAATCAAAGCAGTCTGTATTGTTTCAAATGAAAGAAGTAAGAAATATCCAATACAGCAATCAAGCAGTAGATTTAAAATGAGCAAATGAAGTGCTTTTTCATACAGCACAAAAGTAGAGTGCAAAACCCATTGCTACAGGATGTTCTGGAGCAGACACATAAATAGGTTCAAAAAGGGATTAGATAAATTCACGGATGACAGGCCCATCAAGGGGCATTAAACACAACCTAATGCAACCTCTGGCTCTGAAAGCCTCTGAACTACTCAGCTGACAGAAGCGAGGATGACATATGTGGGGTAGGATCATCCTACTGCCACGTTTCTACATGCTTTTCCTTGTGCACTCACCAGATGCCCTGCTGAAGACAGACAAGCCCTTAGTTCGATCAAGAATGGCCATTCTTACATTTTGATATGGAAGAAATACGATTGCAGCCCATGTTCTTTTTATAACCCAGATTGTCTGGTCTTGTTTTATCTGCCAGTATGAGAGGATGGTGTATCTGGAACTGTAGTATCTTCACAGCAAATTAGCTGCTCAGTTTATCAGTTGCTGAGTTTAGCTTCAGTGGTGAGTCACCTATACAAGCCCATTAGTTCATGGATACTCTTTCACCATAATCATGATGGTTTTGTTAACCTTCCTAGAGCACCTGCTAAAGCCCTGCTAAAGCCCTGCTAAAGTCACGTTATCAATAAGAAGGTTGGCAAAATTGGAAAGCTGCTTTTAATCTTCTGCATTTTTGCTGAAAAAAATCAACATCAAAGTTGCTGTCTTCTCAAATAACTCAGTGCTTCTTGCAGTCTCCTGACATTTAAGGGCACATTCTCTAGTTAAATTAATGCCAGCAGCACTGACTGCAACCTCCTTTTATAACTTCATGCTGTGCCATGTTATTTCCCTACAAAAATAAATTGATCATATACTTTTACAAACATACAGTCCTTTTTTTTATGGCTCCCTGCCCATTTACCCCCCAATATGAACAAAAAATAAAAACAAGCAGCCTGGTAGTATGTCCAAAGAACTGTTGGCTTCATCTTTCCAGCCCAGGAAAACTAGCAGACTCAGAGCTGACATCACCTTTAGAAGAATGTCCTGGTCAGAGCCCCAGTCTTGCATGACAACAGCAATTCAGCTAATGTTGCTCCAGGAACGACGACTGCAACTACGACTGCAACAGCACAATACAAGGTGAGAACAGCTTTCAGAGAGGTAGATTCTAGACTATTTAAAAGTCTACATGGTGAAGACAATTTGCTAGGCTTAGCCTCATGACACAAGGCATCTAGAAGGCTCCTGCACATGGAGTAGGAGGGAAACAGAAGAAGCGGTTATCAGAAAAGCTAGTATTGCAGCCCAACCTGTCAGAGGAACACAGCAAAAACAAATGACCGGCCACTTGCAGGTCTCAGCTCTGGGTGTTTTTTCTTGGATTGCCTCCTCCTGTAAGCTGCGGCATGCGCCTGATGGCAGAAAAGCCTTCTGTCAGTCAGCTGAAGGTCCTGCCGATGGACTTGCGTACCTCTGCATGGACCCAAACGTCACTTCCCAAGACAAACATGTCTGCAGCCAGTCCAGCAACCTCATGCCTCTATTTCAGCATTCAGTTCCATCAGATTCACTTGTGATGCAGAGTGCAAATATAAGTCAATATTGATGTGGCCCATCCAGAAACTGCCACTTATATTGGAAGGAGGTCTTGTAACAAACCCACTTCATCTGCTAAACCCAGGCAGGTTGTCATTTGAAGGAAGAACAACAACTAAGTAATAGTCTGCTGAAAGAAAAAGCACACTGATTTGCTGGGGCGGGGGGGAAGCACTGAAAGTCATCCTTGTCTTCACCTTTCTTCAGAATCAAGCCATATCTAGTCATACCCAAGAAAAGAAGGCACAAAAAAAGGGTGATCAGAATTATTGTCTCCTTTCCTTTTAGTTAGATCACTCATTTTGAATCCCATTCAACTTGTGGTATTTTCCTTTTTGTTAAGAATGTAGGAATCAAGCTAATTGTCAGTAGAGCTGATAAAACCCCTTCTCTCACCCTGTGTTACATAGGATCCTTTGGGTGATACACCCAAAAAGAGTTTTTATCTTCTCACCCTGATGAGGAACTGGCAACAAAATCATTTTGTGCCATCACAAATCATATGCATTTCAGTTCCATATCTCACCTGAATAAAGACAAAAATAATTTTCACAATTATACGTTTTACAGCAAAATCTGGAAAAAAAAGTTTCCAGTTTTGCTATGCAGAGTGTTTACATCAACTTTTTAAACCTATTTCCCCCTGTAAGGACAGTGCATTAGACTTTTCCTTGCAACACTTCAGAAGATATTAAACTGAAGTTTAATTTGCAAGTATACCCCCCATGTTGTTTTGTGAATTGTTTTTTCTCTGACAGGCTCCAACTACACAGAGTACTCCCCATTGCACTGGACACTGCACGAGCACATTTGTGTCGCGAGACACCGGGGCCAGGTCTCAAAGGCTAGGAGCTTAGAGGTCTATCTCCTATTTAATTTCAATCATAAATTCAGTAGGAGTTCAATGCATAGCTTCTCCAGCAGATCAGAGCCCTGGCACTTAAATTCAGGTGACTCTGTGGTGCAGTATCTCATTTGTGGGTGGAAGCGGACACCTAGATGGCAATGTGCAGTCGCAGGAGCGTCCTGGAAACCATGGTCCACTGCCTTTTGCCCGTGTAGCCAATATCCTATAGCTTGGGCTGGGGACATGGGAGAGCCGTGCTCCATTTCTTGCTCTCTCATGGCTTCGTGGCCAGTCTTGGGCAAGTCACTTCAGCTCCCTGTGCTTCAATTCATCATCATCGCCTTCCCCGTATCCTTTACATTGAATCTCTTAATACTGGTGCTCTCAACTTCAGAGTTATTTGTGGACAGGAAGGAAAGCAGGTTGAGCTCCTCTGTAACTGACATAACTTTTAAAACATTTTCTCATCTGTTGGGCTTGATTCTTCAGAATTTCACCAGATGTGCCCCCGGGTAAATCCAGCCAGCCCTGATTAAACGGAATTCATTCGGAAAGGCAGAGCTGAGAACTATCATGCTGTCACAACCACTGGAATAACTCTAGATTTACAGAAATGGAAAAGGAAGCCAGACCTAGGGTCTCTAATTGCTGAGCTGAGATCCTTCCAGACAAGAAAAGAGCATTAACGGGACAAAGCTGAAGTAATTAATATGCTGCCAATACTTCCTATCTCCAAGACTGCAGAACTAGATGCTTCACTTACACTTCTAAACTGTTGTTTTTCAGAAAAGCTTCTAGGACATGCAGTTTAGGCAGCTTTTAGAGGAAAGGATACCAGGATTCTGGCTAATAAAGTAACATTTGACATCAACCTCCAAGTCACCTCAATCTGCAACCAAGAACATACCTTCTGTCTGGAAAGATACATCAGAATCCTGATTCACATTTAAAATAGAGTGAAATACCTTCTAATTAACCCAGAGTCAAGGTAATAAAAAGTGATAGCATATTATGGTTGTATAAATTATGCAACAAAATACAGTAAAGCAGAACCCCCTCCCCCAGGATTAATATAGCATTTGACACATTTATGAAATCTTGCATGTTACTGATACTTGGAGCCAACAGTCTGAAACTGCATCACACCCCCACTGTATTAGTAAATTAGAACCACACAAAATTTGGCTTTGGTATAAAACCAATAGGCTTAGCGTAAAATAAGCTTTTCTTTTTTGAAATGCATTACACAGTGCTATTGAATGGACCTCACTCTTTCTATCATTTTATTTTGGGGCAATATAATTTATGCCACTTTCGCACTACTCCAGCAAAGCACTTATAAAAGGTCTTCATCTTTAAGCATATGTCCTGCTGA
>NW_009189440.1:10553-11128 GCF_000690835.1 Fulmarus glacialis | reverse complement strand
GAAGTCAATTATTCCTCTACTTAATTTTAAGGGTGTGCTTTAGAACCTTGGTAGATCCAGCTCTTCATGAGGAGGATTACGAGAGTCTCTTCTAACTGCTTAACTTTGCAGAGGACAAAGCACAAACGTGAGCAACACAAGAAGGGCCAGAGTCTGCTGATATTTAGTGCTACCTGCGTGTCTCAGCAGAGGTGAAAAAGACAAAAATCCATCTACCAAACACCACTGAATTTCACTACAGGATACTGGTTCTAGGGCATGTGTGGGCATGTTTCAACCTATGTTCTGGCTAAGACAACCCACCATGTAGTTATGACAGTTCAGAGGCAGTGCTTTTTATAAGATGAGCTTGTTCAGTGAGATATGGAGGAGTAGTTTCTATGCCAGCCTGAAAAAAGATGGGGAAAGGCATGCTTAAAAGGTGAAAGAAGAGACAGAAGTGAAGACAGACAAAAGCCCCTTCAGAAAAAAAATTTCAGAAAAAAAACCACACAATCTAGAAAAAAAAACCTGTGTTGTGATAAGTAGACAGAAAACTGCTAACTTCACCAAAGAAAATCCTAGAGAAAGAAATG
>NW_009189440.1:0-10539 GCF_000690835.1 Fulmarus glacialis | reverse complement strand
ATCATATTTGTCTAAGTCTGCAAAGCAAAACCATGATGTAATTGCAGTCTATGTTAGCACCAGCGCCAGCTGAACACAGTTAGCACAGTAACAGCAGCAGGAAGACACAGGAGCATGACCTTTAACGCAGAGCTAGCAATCAGCATACAGACCCGGGTCTGTACTTCAACAGCTACATGTGCTAAAGATCATCCTACTGCAGTTTCACTCAGTCCTTCACTGGCACGATTAAGTTAACCTAACAAAACCTGCGCTTACCATTTGGCTCGACACAGCACACTGACTTACAAAAATAAAATTGTATTCATGGTAATGCTGGGTTGCTTTTTCACCACAAACTGTTTTTGGATACGCACTAAATTCCTTGCAATGTTCCTTTATAGTTACTTCATCCTGTACAAAGTTAATTGCAGAGTCAGGACTTGTAACCCTTAATCCCCGTCAGGTTTGAGACCGTGCAGACTGGCTTTGGCAACGATGGCACTCTTTGTCATGTTGTTACCCTCCCACACAGTACGGGTTTCCCACAGATCTCAGGCCAGCCGTCTGAACTAATCTCATGATAGCTCTCCTTAACTATTACTCTGAGATAAAATCAAACTCAGGATATAACAGTGAACAGCTCTGTATGTTTCCAATCATATTGAAAGAGGTCACCATGATTTAAATACGCACTGGAAGCACAGTCCAACTGACTGTATTTTTTAATAAATCCAGCTTCTTCAATATATGTAGACACTCTTCTCTGAGTTAAAGTATGTGTGCAGCCACTTAAGCATTTCAGTTTAACCTAAATATTCTTTGTTTTCTTGGCACAGATATAATTAAACATAAAACAATTCTTTAGATTTTCTTCCTAAAAGTTTCCCAACTATACCCATCAACCCAAGGACACTGCCTACTTACAGAACCCAGTTCCACAGCTTGCATCCTTGACTACTACTTCCGCACAAGGTTTTCCTAGCAGAGAGGTGTGCCCAGTTCAGCTTAACACTAATATAGTTCAGGATCTTGCAGGTTTTATTTTAAAGGTGAAACATAATTTCTTAGCCTTGCTGGAAATGGTAACTTCACTGTTGCACGTATTACTCCAGCAGGTGCACCTGACACTGTACAAACAAGCTGAGTCACTGCTCATGAGCAACAAAGAAAAATCAGCAGTCTCTCAACCTGTCAGAAATACCTAACAAATTTCAATTAGAACTGCCAACAAAAACTAAAAGCCTCAAGAGAAAGGCGAGAAATATATGCACGGTTAAAAAAAACCAAACAAAAATAAAAAAAGAATCCATGGCAGATTAAGCCTAAAACCAGATTAATGGGTTATTTTTCGGCAGTATCTATTACACCCAAATGTGACAGATCTTCCAGATGTGCTGAGAAAAGATGACACAGTATTATAGTTTCCAAGCACTGCACGTGTGATTAAAGAAAATTCTTTGGGAAAACATGCATAGTTATTACATTTTAAATGTTCAAAAATAGCGATATTTGGCCTTCTTTCAATAATAGCCTGAAAACACACCTCAGTGTAAAACTGCAAATACAATTAAAATGCTGGATAGAATAAAACAGGCTTGATTGTTGAAAAACAGTCTCATTCATACAGCACAGTGCAGGTGATAGGATTAGTGGTTTTGGATTTATTTTTGGGTTCTTCATGCACAGATTACTGGAAGATTTTTGTGGTGGTTTTTTTTGGTTTTTGTTTTGTTTTGTGGTTTTTTTGTGTGTGGGGTTTTTTGTTTTTTTTTTTTTTTGGAGAAACAGTCCAGCACTCAGCAAGCCTTGACCTTTACATATTTTTAACACCACAGTGCTTTATAAAACTGAACTCTGTTCCAAAAGTTAGAGCTAACAGCTGCAATGAAACAGGTAAAAGGAACTAAACATTCAGGGCCAGAGAGTCAGCTGAAGGGAATCAGCTCTGTTCAACTGAAATGAATGCATTTTTGCCTTTTTAAACTAGCTGGGGATCTGGCACTCAAGCTTCAGGTCAGAAAAGCTCAGGCAGGCTGTCTTCAACTTCCTAAAAATGAGCATGCATCAGATAAACACAGAAATGAAGTGCAGGGTCAGTGCAGTTTGATCAGCTTGTACCAGCTGACTTCCTGCTTTATCCTTTTAAGTAAACCATTCATTTGCAGAATTCTATGCTGCAAATTTAAAAAAAAAAAAAAAAAAAAAAAAGAAAGAAAGAAAAAAAAAAAAAGAAATTAGTTGCTTGAAACACTCCCAGTGCCTCATCAGAAAAAAAAAAACCAACCAACCCACGCCGTTCAGTTCTTCCATAAGGATGCTGCAACTGAAGAAAAGAAATGAACAGAAGCGATGATGAATAGCAAGCCCCAATTTTCATAGAGAAAAGCTTTATACTTTCCCTTCTCCTTTGTGGAGAGAAACCCCGTGTGGAAACGCCTGGCTTCTGCGGGGCTGACAGTTGTGCAGGGCTGCAGCGCCAATTGGCAGAGCAGCCCTGCAGCAGAGCAGCAAGGTGCCCGAGGTCAGACTCTGCATCTCTTCTTCTCTGGACTGAACTCCTTCGCACCCGCTCCTGCTGACAGGACACAATGAAATTCCCGTGTTTATTCTGTTTCACGTATCCTGTTAATTCAGTTGAGAGGTCTCTGCAGAATAAGAGATCAGAGCACACTAGGATAAATCAGAAGTCTGTATTTATAATCTCTGCCTTCTGGTAAGTTAGCAGCATGTACCAGTTTTTCCTTGAAATAAGTCTGAAGGGGAGGAACAGATGTCAACCTGAAAGCGTAAGAGTATTATTACCGTCCTGTGTCTTACCATTAGGCATAAAATACGCTTTGCATTTATGTATGCCTCTACTTTCCCTCTTAAAAGGCCATTGTGCAAGCCAACTGTAATTCAGAGCGCACAATCTAATTTCTATTTCCTTTCCTTTCTACACCAATATAACCAAAACACAGGTATAGTATTCCTCTCCATTCCCACCTCACTGAAGGCATTTTATTTGCATTATTATGTCCACACCTTTCCTGAAGTACCTTGCTGAAAGGATATCCGAAGTCACTGTGCAGAAATCTTTACTCCAAGGCAACTGAAAGGACTCAGGCTCTCTGCTGACCTGATTGGTAGTTTTGCCTCCGGAAGGCTTAACAGACCCTGTCATTATGTATGTGATATATCCTACCATAATTAATTCCCTCAGGGAATGACATCCAGAGGAAGCACAGTTCAAATACACAGCGTGCACTTGAAATTTGACATTTTGAATCAGATTCCCAACACCAAGATGCATCCATGGAAGGTCTGACATTTTTATTTTCCTTGACTGTAGATACATGGCATAAACTAAATCCTGTCACAAAGAGACTGGCTTAAAAACTGTTGAAACATACAGATAAAAAACAGTGTTCTTTGTTCTTGAACAGATTTGATTTAATTCATTAGAAATCCAGAAGGTGTTTAAAATTACCATGTGCCATTTAATATAAGATGAAGTAATAGCTTCCTTCAGCCTTAGTGGAAAGATTCAGAGCTGTAATTCTTTTTCAAATAATTACCCTGTTCATCAGACTTCAGCGCAAGATGACTCCAGGCAGAAGGAAATGGAGAGACAGGCTATGAAAGCCTCAGTATGTACACGTGCCAAGCTGAATGGTGATGAGAGCACTTTGCAGGCGTTTGTCAAGTCACAGGCCCAAACTACGCTAAAATTAGAACTGCAAGGGAAGGGCAAGAGCATGTGAAAGTATGAAGTCCATCTACCATATAAAAGGGTCTTTGGAGAAAAAAAGTAGGGAGGATGGGTAGGGATGCTGACTGGGTAAGGTAGCTCCTCAAAGCTACAGCAGTGAATTAATGCTTTCACACACATAACCTGTGGTTTTGACTCAGCCATAAGCTGCTCTGTGTGGCTACCCAGGGAAATGAGCTTGTAGAAAAGGGAAAGTTAGTGGCTGACATTAAGAGCTGGTGCAGCTTACCGCTACCCTGTCTCAGGAGGCACGTACAAATACTTCACTTGTGCAATTCCAGGACAGCGCAACTATATCCTTACTCAGGATAACTAGTGTTTGCTACACAGTGCTCAAGGAAATCCTGCATCAGCTTGCGTGAATGATTCTCTCCAACAGAAACGGCAACATAAAATCCAACATGCTGACTAAATAGTACTGCAAATTACATCCTTGAGGTCAATTCCTGTACAGACTATTCAGGACAGTGATCAATAAACTTCCTGGGTATCTTTTTCCTGGAGGCCCTAAAGAAGTTAGTAAATGCACAGACATGTGAGCTGCAATGCACTTTTAGCACGAATGAGACAGAGAATGAATTAATTTGGAGAAACATCAGCTCTGCTGGAAGCTGACAGATTCCTTAATGCATCAGATTTGTGATTGCTTATGACATGACTGATTGTTTTTTTCCCCTATGTGTTTTTCTTCCCCTTTGTTCCTTATTTATAATGAGGTTCTACAGTAGCTACATTTGGCAGACTTGATATAGACACAGGCCTTTCCATTAAATTTTCCCCAATCCCCTTCTCCTCCCACTCTATGCCAAGATCGCAGCTCTATCTGTCAGGTATCTCCAGGTATAAATTTATTTTTCAGGCAATACCTGCCATTCAGTCAGCCTCAATGCAGAATTTTTAGTGTGATTCCAGTTACACAGTTTCATTTCTCCACTGAAAACTGTAAATAATAATGTAATGTGCTTCATTCACTCAAATCTGGCGAAGTCTGCTTCAGTAAACCCTGCAGATCTATGTATTCCAGACTGCTACCTCTTCTGAGCAGTTTGCTGTTTCCAATGGACACAAATTCTGTTATTTATACTCAGGATTACAACCAATGGAAAACTGAAGCCTCAAATACAAAAAAATGGCCTTTGCAAAGCCATTGCATCACAACCACCATAGCGCATAAATTCCCAAGTCCGTAAAAGCTATCCTCTACATAAGCTGTAGAACGCATCATCTACTTGGTTTGCTCTGTAATACAGTTCTGTAGGAGTTAACAGCAAAGACTACCCTGTGAAATGGATTAAACCACTGAAATATTTCCCCTCTCCATGTAAGCTGTGTGTTCCCTCTTGTTAAACCAGCTAATCGCGTTGATAGGGTAGCCTGGCGTGGCTTGGTACTGCTCTGCACCACTGTGAACAGCCCCATCCCAACTTAAGATACCGTGCTTCACTGCAGGCAGCATCTGCAGCAGCAGACAGGAGAAGCTCTGTTCAGGCATGCCAGCCCTCCCTGCCTAAACTGTGTAAGTGCGAGACTCCCTGTGTAACTGAGGAAACACAGCTAGGGCACCGGACTCATCCCTCCCTCTCCTCTCCCACGGGTTGTGCCTCAGGACACATCCGTGTGACAAATTTTTCTTTTGCTGCCATAAATAAAAGTTAAACTGCAACTTACCTTGTCAAATGAGTCATTCCATGGTTTATTATTGCTACTCAGGAAGCAGGCCTAAATTACAAGAGTGAAAGAAATACTTTGACTGCTCTAAGTTTTGTCTCCGCTTGGGTCCTCAGCCAATTTTTTTTAAGTTTCAGAGCACAGCCCAGTCCCAAAGCACCTATGACTTACTTTTTATGAGCATGGTGGACTGGCAGAAGAAGGAGGGGAGCAGCGATCACAGCTGCGTCTCAGGCCCCTATATCCTGAGCTATGGCTGCTGTATTGCAATCTGTTTTGAACACTACTACCATCCTACAGGGAATTGCGATCTACAGTTTTGGGAATTTTGTTCTAGAGAACCGAAGGGATGAACCTGTCCAATCCACAGGCATTAGTTTGTGGACCACAAATCACAAGCACAGTTATGCAGGAGACACCATGCAGAAACTGCACTCTTACAGCTGCTACACAACACCACAAAGTTAAATGCTGTTGGTAAAACAACACAAACTGATGTGATGTAGAATGAAGCCTGAAACTTACTGCCTACATTAACTCATCCTACTATTAATTTATTAAAACAGAGAGAAAGGCAAAAGTTGAGTTTTTCATTAATAATCCTAACCAGAACTGTGCAGCAAAGATGGAAAACCCAGCCAGTTCTACTAATTTTAGAATGCTTCTATTATGGGATTTACTGCTGTAGCGGATTTAAGGAGAGTAAAAAAATATCTTTCCAACCATCAAATGAAAGAGATGGACTCCACTATATCTGGCCAGCTTTCCTCAACATGTTGAACTAAATTGCTTTTATTTGGGTCTTTAAGATTACATTTGTCCCCTTAAGATTCATCCTTTTTAATACCTGTCCCATCCCTTGTTAGATCATTAATTCATTTTAAATGAAATGTAAAACCCAAGTTTTAATTAACTGAAGATATTAAGAAGCCTAAGTAACATTTTTACATGAACATAGATGTTAGCTCATATGATATGGTAAAACTCCAGCTCTGGTCTCTACATTCTGCCTCTCTACAACCATCTTCCCAACTTCAACTAGGCAGATTATTCTTCCTAACTTCCCAGCCTAATCTGATATGTGCTATTGTTATTCCCTGTTAAAGAGCTATTCTACTCTTCCCAGTCACAGCTGCATTTCACCTGTGTGATTACAAAATGATGCATCACAGGGCTGCGGGGAAGTTCAAACAGAATATCATTGCAAGGAGTCTGGGGCTGAAATGGTTTACTGCAGTTATACACCATCTAGGAAACATGCTTTTGCAAAAGAACAGGTTTTTGCTTCCCGTCTACTGGTAGACAAACAGCATCTTACTGTGCAGAAGAGGTGAATTACTAGATTTTCTGATTTGCAGGAACAGCCCCATAAAACTACGTAAGAGCTTCAGATGGATTTTCTACCTTCACTCAAGTCCAAAGAGCAGATTTTGGCTTTCTCTCACTCTGTTTTCCACCCCTCCGTTTCTTTGCCTGGTGCTCCAAATACTCCGCCACCAAATGGCTAGAGAATTAGTAGGAGCAAGAAGCCTGAAAGAGGAAATACATGGAATGGGAGAACCCACTCCAGTGCAGTAACGCATTTAGTTTTATTGGAGGTTCATGATGTGAATTTATGTCTCATCCATTTGAACGGAAAGTTACTGAACTTTAGAAAAGACAATTATTTACAGACAACAGAAAAGAGGGTCAGGGATCTCTTTAAAAACTAGCGCTTTTTTGGTTTATGAAGCCAGGATAAGGAAACTTCCACATAGACTGTCGAAATGTAGTCACAGCTCTGGGGAGACAGAGCCAGGGCCCAGTACTGTGCCTTCAGCTTGCTTCAGCAAATGCCATGCTTGCTTTAAAAATGTCTTCCTGCTCCTCATAAAACATCGGTTTGGCAACAGAAAAGCTCTCCAGTGAAGTTTTACGAGACCTTTTTATTAATGGAATAATAATTCTTTCTGCTGTTATTTAACCAGGCTGTCACTTTTAGGTTAGGATTTCTGTGAAAACCTAAAAGAGGTGCGATTCCCTGGTTTCCAAGGGACCCTGATTCCTGCGGGCCAAGCTGAGACCCCAGCCTTTTACTGCATCTCCAACATGTGCATATTTGGTTAAGCGGTGCTGATTACCACTTGCAGCATCCCTCATTACCTTCCTTACTCATTCTGCTATCGCTTGTTACACATGCAAATGAGCATGTAAGACATAAACAGTATGTATTTATATACTCTTAAATGCCACAAACTGTCCCTCCTCAGGTGGTATGCAACTTCCTACGGATCTGCATCCTCTGCCCCTGTCCCCCATTGCAATCTGTCTCTGTTCTCCCCTGCCAGCCCTTCTCCCAGAGCCCTCTGGCAGACCTTGTGACAGTGCTGCTGCCATGTCCCCGAGCATCGTACCCGCCGCACGTGTGCTCGCCGTCCCGCTGGCGGCTGCCAACCCTGGCACAGCACGGCTCAGCTCTGCCTGCCCCCTCCGGCCTCGACTCAGCCAGCTGCTTTTAGAAAACTTCCAAAACTTAATTATCTCCAGGACTTCTAACACACTGTCAAAACTTGTTTTAAATCAGCCAATATTTTCAAAAGTGCTCAAGGTATAAAAAGCCCAACTGCATAATTCCCATTTCTTTAGGAAAACAAGTTAAAAAAGCAGGAATATAATTAGAACATTTCCATTTGAAGGCAAAAGGAGCAAATCCCTCCATAGGTTTTAGGCAAAAAACCCCCACACCAAAAGCAAACAAATGAAAATTTCTAAATAGCTTTGAAAATACAGTAGTAGCTATTAAAATAGCATTGCACACAAAACTGATAAATAAGCATATTTCAGGGGCTGGATCAGAGGCTGATGTCCTGCTCATTGGAAATATTCCTTCACTAGCTAGAAACTTTGTTTTGTTACTATAGTTACTCTCACTAGAAGTGGCCCTGACTAAGGCGTGAGGTATTTGTTATATAAAACCTCAATGCAACTGCAGCCTTAAACTTCAGAAACTACCAGCTCTGTGCTCAGTCCCACTTGCAAATTCTATTCCAAGCCCAAACTCAAAATGCTTTCACACTGATTAGGGCGTACTCTTGAGCAACGGTTTAATGGCACTATTTAAGTGCTGAAAACATAATCAACATTGTTCACAATATACACTAAAACCGTGAAGGAATTTAGATGGACTGTGCACTGAGCAAGACGAGTACTGACTTCCTCCCCAGTTACGCTGTTAGCAGCGGCTGTCATGTACAAGAGAAACTGGCAATTGAGTTTAATAAGATTTGCTGAGAGACTGTTGAATTTGATGGAAAAAATGCATGTAGCCAGTTCGAAGAGCACCAGATAGAAAACACATATCCTGCAGCACTGTGATTTTTTGTTTTGTTACATTTTTATCAGCTTAGTTTGATAAAGTTTAACATCAGTAAGAAAAAAATAAATATCCTCTCTTCCTTGGCCTTTAATGTATTCTGGTTTCACCCGATTTCTTTCTTGTTCTTCTGGGGGATATCTTCAACCAGACAAACTGCTATTATGCATGATCTTGGAAAAGTGGCTTATGAGATCCCCAGTGAAAAGAGGGAGATGACAGGACCTCACTTTTTAAGGTAGTCAGCTGATGCTGATACTCCAGTACTATGTGCCAGTCTGATTCGGGCCATCTGCACCGTTCTCAGCCGTATTTTTTCCCCTACTTGGGTAGGGTAAAACAGTGTGGCTTTCCTTCTCTTCAGCTTGAAATCTAGACACTAAGCTTTTTCTTAAAAGGCCAATAGCCTGAACAGAACCTATCTCAAGCAAAGATAAGCACTTACAAGTGCCGAGCTCAGAAAATACATCCATTTGTACGCTTGTTTTCCTGCAGTAAGCATCGCTCAGGCTGGGGCCAAGCCAACGACTAGGGATTTTTCTACTACAGCACTGATACAGGGCTATTTAGTTAGCTTCTGAAATGGCAGATGTAGCCATTTATGCTACACAGCTTAAGCTTTAAGCAATTTGAACACTACAGAAGACTGGAACGGTATCTTTCTCTTTCCTTTCCCTATCCTCCCTCGGTGTTGACACCCTGTACTATTCTTAGTGTGCAGAAATCAGTGGTGTTAATTTTGGAGTTCGCACATCAGAGGAAGCATTTAGAATTTATTCATTCATTTCTGAGAACCTGTATATGGCTTTGTCCTTAATGATAGAGCAACACACTTTTTTTTAGCTGTGACATTATTTGCAACCAGTCTTACAGCTTATTACAGCCTCATAAGTGCTGAAGAGCAAATCTGCCCTACCCTGTAAGAAACATGATTTCCTTAAGGTGCTGTTTGGATACAGAATTGCTTCATCCGTTCTTCCCTGTAATAACAGTGCTCGCAGTGACACCTAAAACCATGATTTCTGTCTCTCCCACGTCTTGCAACTAATCCCAGACTAATGGCCTAGTCTATGTAGGCAAATAATGAGTACCTGCTGGAATACATAATTTGTGAGTGCCGCTTCTACCTTTTTGTGGCACTGCAACTTTACACTGTACCATTGCTTATACTGTGTTAGAGAAAAAATAAATTATTGTTCAGCTACGATATTGCTTACATTCAGAATTACCAGATTGAGGGCGCATATTGCTATAGCTTGTAAAATGAGACACCGGCTCTGCCACGTGCAGGGGCCAATTAGATGAGATCAGAAGTGGATATTGCCATATCTAAAATACAGTTTTTGCATCAGAAGTTTGCAGGAGATCTAGGCGGAGAAATGAGCAAAGTCTAAATTAGTCTAAATTAATACCTGATGCACATCCGATGAAAAAGCATATTGCAAGGATTAGGTATGGTCTGAGCCAGTAAGGTAAGAAGTTATTTCATTGTTTTAAGACCAGTTTGACCTCTAGAACATCAAAAATCTGTACTAGAATTCTCTACATGCTTTCCAATGTTACTATCACAGCTACTGAGCTGAATAAAGTACCCCTGCAGCAGCTTATTTAAATACTGTCCTTCACAATATCATCGTCATAATAAATAATAAACTAACATTGCAGAATTTTAACATGCATTTGTTTCTACATCCCCCAAAAATTTAACTGAAAGGGTAAGTCTTAAGTCAAGCTTGCTTTGCTCTTTTCCTTTCTATAAAAAAAAAAATATATATATATATATATC
>NW_009189439.1:16697-39382 GCF_000690835.1 Fulmarus glacialis | reverse complement strand
ACTTGCTTCAGAAGACTGAAGAAAAAGGGCTTGTGAGCGAACGTAACTGTTCCCTCACTGGAGAAAGTCACTAATTCTGTGTTAAAAATTGGGAAGTGGAGGGCCACACGAGCTGACTGACTGGTCCAAAAATCGTGCCATGATTTAGTAACAGGTTCAGGGCAGACCCCAGAGCTGCTGATTCTTGTTTTCACCTTCCTGCTTTTAATTGTGAAATAGACCTAAGTTGTGTCATGCTGTATGTTCCGAAAAGAGTGCTGTGTAAAAAGCAAACTAGTAGTCCACTGGGATTGCTGAAGGTAGGGCATAACTACTTATGAAAACTGTGCAGCAGTAGCAGGCAAAGTGTTCTAGAGTTCCTGGAGTTAGTAAGTCTGTGACTTTTTACTGTTTCAGGGATTGAAAATACTTCATGTTTTAAAGTCCTCCTTGAGGTCAAGCCCAAGTTACCCACTGTTCTGCTGGAAGCATAGTTTTTCTAACTTGGAGTTACTCATGCGATGTTGACGAGTAGAGTTCCTCTAATCAGCTGTTCTCACCAGTATGCATGTTGTTACACTGGTAAATTATGAAATAGAATAAATAAGTACTACCTAATAGTCTAATGTACTTTTAATACAGGTTAATTTACAAACATTGCTTTATAACGTTTTAATTTCAGAAGAGCAGAAGACTAACAATAAACACATTTACCTGTTAAATAATACTTTTTGTAAACAAGGCTTTTATAAAACTTCTGCTCCCCTCTGATCTGAGACGTGTATAGTGAAGTGTATTCTTAATACACCTAGAGCGTTGTTAAAAGAAAAAAATAAGCCCCGAATATAAGTCTTTGTATTATATTAGGTGTGTAAATGTAATCCTGTCAAAATGTAGCATTTTAACTTTCTGAAGTTTGTAAAGATTTCCCTACCAGCTGGTGACTGGGAAGGTCTAAAGAGAAGCGTGGTCTTCCCCGTCCACAGAAAACATGGTTGACTCGCCCGGGGGAGGGGCAGCACAGCTTTAACTATGAACGATTTCTAGTACTGAATTGGTTTTGTCTGGTCTCCGTTGTAGTCAGTTGAAAAGCCAGTTGTAAGTTCTATAGGAGAGATGCAAGTACCTGATACACCAGTATGCTGAGTTACCTTGAATTGGAGTCTCACTGTAATACTAGTTTGGTATTTTAAAATGAACATGTCTAGTTTCAGTACGTTTTATCTTGCAATCATTTTTTTACTAGTAGGACTAGTTTACTGTAGGTACACCCCATAATAGGAAGCTGATGAAATAATTTAACAGATTAGATCAATTTGTGCAGCATAAATTAGTAGCATTTCTGTTAACATTTAGTTTGTTTGGTTTTGAACTGATCTATGGAATTATAAAGAAGTTGGTTAGTGTTTCTGAGCAGTAGAAAATAGTAAAAAACATTGTCTGTCCACACTTTGAATATTCGAAGTTGGAAGATTGTTTTAATCCAAAGTCTTTATTTTCTTGGTTTATAGATGGGGCACCTGATTAAGTGAAGAAGGTTTCTCATTCTTTAAATATTTTTAGTTAACTCACTGTGGAGATGTTCTCTTCGATGAAGTATTTGAGGCTTTCTATACACACAGATAACAGGTGTCTTTTTAAAGTTTTTCCTGTAAGGTTAGGTTTTATTAAGGATTGCTTGTTACGTAGGTAATCTTTGATAGGGTAAGAAAGAAGTCCAAGGCAGGGTGCAGGCAAACTCAGTTACAGCAAATAAATACACAAATGTGTGTAGATGTGCAAATTATCGCTCTGTTCCGGAGGTCAGCAAGGTCTGATTACTGGCGATAGTTTGTGGTTGCTGTTACCATCATCTGCAGGTCTGGGCGCTTGACATTTCTCTTCAACTCTATTTTTAAGGCATTGTTCCACCCATACATCATGCTGTAGATGAATGCACATGCCTAAGAGAAGAACTAAACACTTGTCACAAACACAAAAGAATTCAGTCCTCATGCAGACTTCTGTAGACTTTGATTTTCTGACTAATAGTGAGCTGTTACAGGTTTGAGAAGGACTTGTTTGCTACTTGGTTGGTTTTGCATTTGAAATCGGTGTCAGATTTGTGATTGCCAGGAACTTTAGAAAATAACTCTGAGTTCATTTATTTTTAAAATCTAAAACGTTAGGTTGGTATTGATAGTTTCTGTTGGCTATCTCTGCTTTACTGTCATTTAATCTCCAGACTTGGAGATTTCTTATACCGTTATCTGCTGTAAAAATAGCAGTGACCTAATGATAGGTCTGAACATGGAGACACTAACTCACAGATCACGGAGGTGCAAGTAATGCTTCTGTAGCCAGCATGGTCTTACGAGTTGCATTGCAAGTATCGGGCCTGTTTTTATGGGCTCATGGTACAATAAAGGAAATTCTACATTAGAGACAGTTCAGTGACAGACACCCGAGGGGCCTGTGCAAAGTTTATTTAGAAAATTGTCCTGATTTTTGCAGAGGATGTTTGGACTTCAAAGCTGGGCTTGTCTGTTGCATTTCAGGTTCCTTTTCCCGAGAACCATGCTAATCCTCATTGTACACTTTATCATTAGGTATTTGATATAATTTTTACAGTTTAAAAGGAAGTTGGTACAGTCACATTCTTGTTCAAGATAAACTGATTTGAGTTTTATGTAGCATAGCTGAAGTGTTTGATTATGTGAGTCTGCCTGCTTCTAGCTTTGGTGCTGCTCTTCCAAAGCCTGTCCTTCGCCAGCTATGTGTGCCTGGTGAATAGAGACTCCACCCAGCCACCCCTTTGTTTTTCTTTTATTTTCCCAGTTTCCTCTTCCAGCTGTCTTAGGAATTGCCTGCTCCCTTTCAGTGTACCAGTTTTGCACTCCTGTCCTCAGCGAGTGTGATTTACACTCTGCTGCTCTAACAGGTCTGTCTAGTTCCCTGTAATGGAGACTCGCTCTGCTAAATTACAGCTGGTGGCAAGTAAAGGGAAAAATGCAAGTGGTGGGTTGTAACCAAGATGAATAACAGCAAATTGAAATCTGTATTATATACCTTCGTTCTACGTTTTCTCCGTTACTGCTTAGTCAACATTATATTGCAAGTGGCTTTGCCCGTGTCTTGTCTCGATCCGCATGGCTCCTCAGCTCTGTGAAGTACATAGTGTTACAGATCAGGGAAGCATTTGTGGAGCAGAAGGGCTAAAGATCTCTAATCCACAGCTGCTATTGTCCAGCCCGAGTGCTCTCCCAGTCTCCCTTGCCATAAGGCTTCTATCCATCTTTAGTTAAGCTTGATGGCTTAAATGCGTCTCTTTTATTCTACCTGGTGCTTTCGTGCCCTCTGTCCACATGTGCATAATTTGGTTTGAAAATATTTACTTATAGCTGGTTTTAGAGACTTTTTTTTTTCAGTAATAGTTAATCACCGAAGAATGTGTTCATGTTAAGTTCAAGTTGTTTGTGATTACTGAACGCAGCCTTGTAGTGATTTATTGTTTTCAAGCATGATTTCAAAACTTGCTTTGACATTAGGAAACTAGGAAGTGACGAGATTAATAATCACTCCCAAATATGCCCTGTGGGCAAACAAGGCTTACTTGCCAGCCAGCAAACATTGCAGGAGTGGCAAAAACGCAGCTGGCTTACATAGCTGTTACTCCTCGTCCTCCTGGGGAGGAGGAGGTGGCCTGTGTGAATTTCTGTAATTTCTTCTACAGCATTAAACCCCAGAGACTGGAGATGGTTAGGCAGCAGGGTGAGAGGGTCAGCTGTCCAAAAGTTGCTTGTTGGCCTCCAGTGCCACCACAGGAGGCAATTTTTTGGCAGCGTTGCTGCTGTCTTTCTCACTTCTTTCCCCCATTTTATGGGAACAGTATCTGTTAAAGCCAGCCCTGGGGATAAAAGCGAAACAGAGGTTAAAAAACCCAAGCAACCTGGTCTGTAACTTTTCATGGTGCAGTTCTGCTGCCTGGCTGTAGATTAAAATAACTTCACATTTGCAGAGTGGTCAAAACTAACAGACAGCTGAAAAGTGCTGTAAGTGACCTGCATAACATTGTCAAAGAAGCCAGCGCCAGTTCTAGTTAGACACTGGCTTGTTGTGTTAACTGCAACACCACCTTCTGGTTTTGTACTTCTTTTCCTTATTAATTAATAAATTCTGTAGTGTAGCGGTATGCTAGGACAGATTAATTTCATGAATTTTAGCCCTCTAAGATCTTACTTTAGACATGTGATTTTCATGTCATCGAATTGCGTCTGAGTTATTGTGCTCTTCATAATTGTATGAAACCAAAATCTTAGATGCGGGAGTATTGCGGGTTCATTGCATGGTAGTGAACAGGACAGAAAGTAAGCATGTAATGATGAGAAGTGATAGCCGTGTACGCCTGTGCAGTCACGAGTGCTGTACAGCACCCTGTTTTTCTAGATGCATTGGGTTTGGAAAGTATATGCAGGAGGGTTATTTGAAGCAGCAGGAGTGTGAGGAGCTAGAATAGAGGGACTGAGGGAGAAATCTACTTTGGGGTACTAAGGAAAACGTGGCCAAAGGAAATTAAGGAGGAAAAATATCCGGAGGGTGTGTAAGGCTTTTTCACTAGATGAGTCTTGACTGGTGTCAAAAACACTCCCATCAGTTTAAGCTCTCTCCCCTGCATGATATGTCCTTATCACAGATATTCAGAGGTCAGCAGAACAGGTGTATGATGCTCTTATCAGCCCCTGTAAATTAAGGGCTGTTAATGTACTGCTTCTATATGAGAAGATGAGTTTTTGGACATCCTGGATGTCTTCTGATAACCTATCTCTTCTAGAACTAGTTGCAGAACAAAGAGGTTAAGGTTTAACCATGCAGTCACTTCAGGAAGAAGTAGATTTTATTTTATTTTATTTTTGGACAGTAATATTATCACCAGAAATTAGTAGCTTCTTGAAAGTAATTACTTAATGTGTTAGAGTTCTGCTCATGTATAAAGTTTGCATTCTTGTTACTCTGTCCTTTCTCTACAGCAAATCTCTGTGTACAAGAAGTAAAAGGGAGATGTTTTCAGCCTTTAATTTTTATCTACTGTATACTTTTTCTGTTGCTGGTAATGCTTTCAGAAGCTCTTGGCTATTTATATTCTCTTTAAGGCTTATTCTAATAAATAAAGTCAAAAGCATCATATTATAAAACAAAATGTAATTATTTTTAAATGAGACCCTTCCTCACCTGTGAGGCAAACCTACCAAAAATGGACTTAACAGAAAATAATGTTTGATGGTAGAGATTCACATTTTGGTTGTATGATTTCGTTCATGTAAGTTCTTGAGACATATAGAAGTATGATTCTCATGTAGCACCTCCTGTATCTGCAAGTATGCTAAGTACTTCTGTTAGGAAGATTGGAAAAACAGTCCCACAGGGAAAACCCTTTTAGTTTTCTTAAAATATTTCAGAGCTACAATTTTCAGTGTACTGAGAAAAATGCATCTCGTTTTTGTATCTTGGACATAAGGAGCTTGAGTTGTAAATCTTCTTCGAACATAAAGAATGCTATTTTTAAAAATGACTGGGACTAAGGGCAAGAAAGGTAAGTTAAAGCCGAGTTTGAATGTTAGAAATTAAACTGTAAACACTAGAGTAACGGTGAGTTACTTTGTATGTGAATTTCTATTTTCCCTAACCAAATATTTGTGTAACTGCTCTTTCAGTGATTTCACCAGACTGATAATTTAGCTTCTGTGCCTTTCTAATCCATTTTGGAGATGCTCTAGGAATGCACTTGGGACAGTGGAAACGCTTTATGGTTTTGTTTTCACATATCCATTAAGCGCCGAGTATCTGGAGATTGTGAAAGAGGGAGGGATCCATCAGTGATTTTAGTTCTTTCTCTCGGATTTGGAGATGAACCAAATTTTTTTTGTGTGTACCTAGTCCTTGTACAGGGGCTCGTAGGAAAGATCATGGCCAGTATGCTGCCTTTGGTTTAGTTAGGATTTGTTTAGCTCGTGGAGCCTAGGTGATGTTACTTAATTTTGCATCCCCTGTGTTCTGGATTGCAAGACTGCGTTGGCTGTCCCAGGGGTTATGAGGAAATAGTAATACCATATGGCAACTTGTTTTAATCATTCAAATCATCCCGGGCTCTTTATGAAGGAGTTCCAGTAGGTCAGGCAGCGGTAGCCAAACACCTCTGAGCAACTTAAATTTAATGAAGACGCTCTTGTTTCTCTTCCAAAAGGACTTTAAATGCAGTAGGATGGGAAGGGCTTGGTAATGCTAGCTGAGATCTCTGGGTAGAGGTGAGGAACCTCTTTTGCCCTTTTCTGTGACAGAAATTTATACTGCAGGCCTGCGCTGTAATAGGTCAGGTATTAACTTCTGGTAACTTAATTCTGTTAATCTGAAGGTGCGTCAGATTCAGGTCAGCCTTTGCAAATAGAATCCAAGAAAATAACACACGGCAGAAGTTAAAAATTGCCAGTGTTTGTTCCTTCAGCGCAGAGGCTGTCTTTTTGACTCCTGAGGTATGCGTTGTGTAGGCATCATAAACTGTTCCCCCCACAGCTTGTTGGCATTATTTCAGTGAAGGTTGTTTTTGTGCTATATTGTTTTGTGGGGTAGGGTAGTTGAAAGAGAGGTGAATCTTGACAAAAACAACAAAATTATTCTTCCTTGCTTTTCTAGATCAAGAAAATTTTCGGGTTTGTGTGTCAGGCATTTCCAGCAATAATAGAAGCAGACTAAGATATTTTGTAAGCGAGAAGCTGTACTTTGCAAAACAGAAGTTCATATTCTCTCTTGTTAGATAAGTGTTGTGATTTGTAGATACTGCCAAAGGGAAAGCAACCTAAGACTCGGACCCATTTCCTAGAAAATCATCTGCTAGCTGTGTTTTTTCCAGACCACATCTGTTTGTTGACTTTTATTACTCATGGTGGAAAAGGAGGTAGTCTTTGTTCACATCACTGAAAGCCCTTCCCATAGCTGCTTGCTATAGCCAAGTCTGTGGAATAAAATTAGGAAGTGAACTTCTAGAAGGTGTAGGTTCTGCACTCACTTGCTAGCGTTCAGCTCCAGTTTGGATTTTAAATGGGGGGAAAAGGCCTATAAAATGGAAGATAATTTCTGCCCTATCACTTCCTTTAAACTTTCTTTGAAGTGTAATTAAATTATTTCTAAGAAATTATACATTTTTGACCATTGTCTTTTCAAATCATATTTATCTGGTCTTTTTTTTTTGGTTTTTTTTTTTTTTTTTTTTTTTTTTTTTAAAAAAACATTCTTGAAGTTCAATGCTTGGAAAATTCTAGAATCTTGTGGAAAGAATTTAGGCATTTGGGGATTAGAGGACTTTTGTAATTTTGAGGATCCAGAGGAAAGTATTGCTGAGATTCTGCCCGATTGTTATACCTAGAAAGTTATTCGAGTCCTGGACGCATCCCAGAGTGTAAATATATGACAGCAGTTCCCAAAGGAACTAGTAACTGGTGAATACCTTATTTCCCAAAGAGCATTTTCAGTAGGCATTTTACTTAAGAGGATATTTTAATTGAGTAGACATCCTTGAGAGAGTGAGTTTAGCTCACGTTGTCAAAATATGAAATACTGTTTTTTCTAATAGCTGCAGGTGTTCCATAAATATTTGTGTTTCAGCTTCATTAGGCACACTTTATTAATCAAGTATCTCCTGGAAAGATGTGACAAATGCTTTCTTGGGATATTATATGATGTACTTCAGAATTTGTCAGGGAATGCTGGAGATAACGGACACTGGTGTTTGAAGACAGGATTTATTTTATGCTTGGCGTACATATTCTGAAGATCCTTTATCTCTTCTTAAGTATGGGAATGTCTTGGTGTTATGTTGTCCTTCGTGAGGCAGTGTAAGGATTGTGTATCGGCAGATCTCCATGAGCACCTTGTAAAAATCACATAAAAATGGGTTCTGAAGCTGCCTCTCTACTTCACGTTTGGTGCTCACTTGGTAGTGGGCATACCTTTATTATTATTAATTTCTGTTACTTGTTCAAAAGCTAACTTTGACTTCATAGCTTCCTACTGTTTATATTTGCACTAAAAAATAAAGTCCTTTTCAAAATACGTCCAAGTAAATGTTTAAGGCCATAAGCAAATCCAGTGACGATTGCATTTGCAGTGTAGCTAAACTTAAGACATAGCAGTTGAGCAGTTTTTCTTACCTTCTTTTGAAGTTCCCTTTTGTTTTCCTAGCGTCCACGGTTGTATTCAGTGTGTTGGAGGGAACAGCCGTGCCTTTAATGGGCTTGTTTTCTGTGAATTTTTCCAGTCCCTTTCTGTGGGATGTGCTGCTGTCTGCTTCAACAACTGCCTGTGGCAATAAGTCCTGAAAGTTCACTACCTGCCATCAATAAGGATGATGGTCTTTAAATGACACCTTCCTCAGCAGAATATTCTAATCAGATTAAATCTGTCTTTTTATGCCCACTTTTTAATATTTTGACATTTGAAAGCTTCTTACGAACTTTCCTTCTTTCCAGTCCTGCTGCCTCATGCTACTTAGCAAAACAAAACTATCTTCAATACTTGTCTAGATTATTTTCTCCCATATTCCAGACTACTTTTTGCAATCGCTAGTTAGGCTAGTGCCTTTGTTCTTTGAGTCCACTTCTTGATCTTGTAATGCAGCGAAGCTTCAATACTTGTCTAGATTATTTTCTCCCATATTCCAGACTACTTTTTGCAATCGCTAGTTAGGCTAGCTGCCTTTGTTCTTTGAGTCCCCTTCTTGATCTTGTAATACAGCGAAGCATCTTCATGAGGCTTGTATTTACGTGGTTGCGGTGGGCTGCCACGAGGTGATAGGAAAGTGTCGCAGTTGCTGTAGATACGCTGTAGGATCCCACCAGTAGTTGAGAATTAAAGGTGAAGAGGTGGTACCTTGAAATTGATGGATTTCCTTAGTTTTTCTCCAAAGCCTTTATGCAAGTCAATAATCTGAATGTGGTTTTTTTTCCTTCCATTTTTTGGCTGGTTAGTGATCTATAATCATATCTTGGTGGTGGTTTTTTTGTTTGGTTTTTTTGTGGGTTTGGGTTTTTTTTCCCCCTCCCTCTTTTTTGCATTGTGGTTGCTAAGAGCATTTAGTTCTAAGAAGTTGCAGGACATACGAGGTGACAATACAGCAGTCATTTCTTCCCCCCTTTTCTTTTCCCTGGCATATCCATTTACTCCTCTTTCAAAAAGTCATAACTTTGGGTTGCTTCTAACTTCTCAACCACTGTTTTTTTTACTGTGGAGACTCAGGTCTTTCGCTTCCTGGTGAGTTCTTCCCCCTTCCTACTATTCGCAGTCCCTCGAAGTGGACAGAGTTGATCATCAGGTTAGCTAATTGTGAATACAGAACTGAGGTGGACAAATTGTAAGGCAATTTAGTATAGCCTAATTACCACTTCTGTCCTAATACCTTCTACTGCCCCCAGCACTAGTTTGGTCTTGTTTTAGGTTTGGTTTTTTTTTTTTTTTTAATATATAGTTTTGTGGTATCTACAGGCTTCTCCCCTTGCTGCCCCCACCCTCTGCTGAATCTGGTACATTCATAGAGTGAGGGTTTCAGACACCATAGGACTGATGGCATTTTCAAGCAATCTCCATGTAAAAATTCAGGACTGAGCTTCTGTAAGGTTCCACGATGCCTGCAAAGGCTGAATTTCTGAAGCAGTGGCAGTAATGTAGAAATAATTATATAGAGCCAATTATAAATGTTTAAAAGCAGTAAATTCTTCCACAACCAAAACTCAGCAAATGCCAAGTAGTAGAAAGGGAGTTGAGATGGCTTCAGCAGTATGTCTGAAATAGGGATGAGAAATAGGCTAGCTGGTGTTTTGTCAAAATGTTTCTATCCTGGCAAAATATTTTCAGGGTTGTTACTGTTTGGGTCAGTAGACAAAACTTTAAAGTCTTACATAATCATGGAAACTTTCTTCCTTCTACTGATGGAGATAAACACAAGCCTTTCTGTTATTTAGTCTACAAGCACTTAAAGTGTTACATTTTGTGTTAGGTTTTTTTTTTTAATCATCCTTTGGTGTTACTCCAGTTTGAAGACTTTTGAGACGGTCGCATTCGTATGCAGAAGTTACATTCACATGCATATTGTTCCATTTACAGTATTTACTGATGTATGAAAAAAATCCCCTACAAATGTCAATGTTACAAATTTTAAAAAGAAAAAACCTGCCCCGGGTAGCTTAGAAAAATAGCATCATCGGATGTCTGTTTTCTGTCAGTTTTTAGATTCTAGCAAATGACATTCAAATGTTAACTACTCATTTCTAGTCAACTACTACTACTAATTTCTTCTGAAGAGTCCACTTAAACCACTGAATTAATTCTTCTTTTTCAAATTGCTCATGACTTTGGCCATTGCACCCTAGATGCTACAGACCCATCTTTAGTTCCAGGAGCTTGTGTGTTGAAGGAGATGTTTGTGCTACTATGCATTGCTTTTCCTGCAGTGCCCAACTACTTCTTTGCTACTCTTTAACTATATGGTTTTCAGAGAGTTTTAATTGCCTTTAATTTTGATCACATCAGTTCTGCAAATACAGCACCTTAAAGGCATGTAATAGCATTGTAGTAGGAGTATTTCTGGAAATGGTTAAACTACCTCTTCAGTTTGAAATGTGTTTAAGGGCAAGGTTATTTTATCCAAGTTGGAAAAAACTATGTAAGAAGAGAAGACCTTTGTTCTGAGAAGAAAAAAAAAATACATTGTTTTTAAACTTTTTAATTTTGTGGTACATTCAAGGCCATTTAATGGCTTGCATTCCTTTTTTTTTAACTATAAAAGAAAATTCTAAAATCCTAGTAGTTCTTGGGGTGTTACATGTATTAAAAAGTATATGCACATGTATAAAAATTAAGTGGTGGAAAGAAATACGGGGTGTGTTTGGTTTTACTGTGCTGCTGGACACATGAGATGGATAATAACATGTAATTTTATTGTATTGATATTTTTCCTCCTACAGAGAAGATGGAGAGCTAGAAGATGGTGAAATAGATGATGCAGCGTATGAAGATGTGAAGGAACATGGTACAAAAAGTGATGATAAACAGAAAAATGAAAAAGGACATAGAAAATCACGGAAGAAACGCAAAAAAGAAAAAGAAAAGAAAAAATCAAAAAGAAGAAGACGGGATAAGCATAAGGTTAGGACATGCAAACCAAAATTTTGGAGGTGCTTATTTTAATTCCAGGTTTAGACAAGAATCCAGGAAATTAGAGAAGAAAACTAAAATGGTTTCATTATTATTTAGGCAATCTTTGGTCTGAGGGCAAGTTTTGGGATTCTTATCTTACCAATGCACTTCAATATTAAAGAATTTGTTTAAGTAGACTTTACACACATGGAAGTGCATGTTCACACGTTTCAGTGACAGTTTATGTGTCACTGACAGCCATCGCACGTTTCAAGTGATAGTTTGGAAACTTGCTTGTTAGCTTTGCCTAAGTGCATTTTCGTAAACTTGGTTTTCATCTGCTTATATTTAAAATAAGTACAAAATCAGTTTGTAGGTGTAACTGTGTTATTTGTGATATACATCTTCATTGGATGCTTAGTTATTTCGGTATTTCTTTTAATAGCAATTTACAAAATACCGACACGAACATTTTACTCTCTGCCATTGTCAGTGGTTGTGGTAGTTCTGACATGAAAGGCCAAAGTGTTAAACCACTTCTTAAATTGTTTAAATCTTAAGCAGCGGTGTAAGTTAAGTAGTGGCCACTGACAATGATAATGGTAGCTGAACCATAGCGAGTGCGAGTTTTTTAGGATAAGAGGCAAAATGTGAATTTATTAATTTCACTTTTTGTGCTAATTATCATATTTATGGAAAGAAAAGATTTCAGGCTGATTAAGTGAATTCTTAGTAAAGTTCGTTAAGATAATGTTTCTAATATATATTTTAGTCAACTGAAATAAATGCAACAGCAAAATTTTAACCTAGAAAATTAAACCCGATGGTCCTTTTCTAAAAATTGCAGAAATATAGTATTCTTTTGTGGTTTCCCCTCTAAATTTTCTGCAAAACAATATATTTAAATAAAACACTTGTAATGAAGTAACACTGACTTTTCTCCCTGCAGAAAATGACAGGATGCTATTAATTTCTATGGTCATATGCAAGTTTCTAGCCATCTCCCAGATTTGTTAGCCTTCCAGCAGCATCCCTGCTATCTCACAAAGAAGCAGGGCTCAGAGAGACCCGAAGGAAGCTGATAGAACCCAGAGAAACCACATAGCCCTCAATGTTTACATTCGAAGCTTCATCGGATCAGATCTCTTTCTCTGATAAAAAGAGCGGGTCATCAAAGTGTGTGCTTTTTTTAGCTTCCTCCAGAAGCAGAGGTTTGTGAGAGTTAAGAAAGTATTTTCATTTATTAGGCTAATGCTTCCTTTAAGTTCATATACAGCAGATCAGTTCCACAGAGAATTATATAACAATGTTTGAGAGCGCTATTTTCTTCTTTTTTTCAGCATAACTCCCCTTCCAGTGATGACAGTTCAGACTACAGCCATGACTCTGATATTGAGCGTACAGAAAGACCACATAAAAAGAGTAGCAGCTCTTCATACAGAGATTATGATTCTTCGTTCAGTCAGGTAGTATTTTTTTTAATTGATTTCTCATGTCTTTATTTAGGTGTAATTTAAAAAATGTAAATGTAAACGATGCGGTTTTTGAAGGCTGACTTGATCACAGTGCCCCTTCTCACAGATTTCGGGAAGCACATCTAGTTCTCATCTCCTTGGGTAGATTTCCAAATGTAAAGCATTATCTGTGGCATGAAGGTAGGTGGTGTAAACAAGCCTGATGCTATTTTTTCCTCCATCAGGCCACAATTAAGATATCTTTATTACTGCCTACATTGGATTTAGACGGTACTAAGAGGAAACAGCTCTTGAAAAGCCACCTTTAAATATCTAGAGTTGATTCTGCTTTCTGATAGTTCAATTTGTCCTGGCTTTTCTCAGTCAGTGCAGCTCGATAGCCTTCCTGAGACCACAGGGTGAAACAGAATGCCGTTCTCTAAAGCTGCGATAGAGCAGCTAGAGGGTTGATGAAACTCTGATACTTCAGAGGAGAGGAGATTTTCCTTTTAGCCTGAAACCATTCCAGAAACCTCTAAGCCAGCCTAATTTATTAACAAACTGAAGATCCGGTCTGCAGAAACTGGAGAAGGGACAGTGCTGGCTTAGGAGTGGCCATAAGCAGTATTTTATCCTGACTGACAGAGACAGGACAGATTGCATCATCTGTGTCCGATATCATCAGGATTGGAGATCATGAAGGGAAAAAAATTATTTTAATCATAGTTCATCTAAGTAGCACTTAGAACACTTAGAACTGCATACATAAAAATGCTTTGTCAACCCCACTGAAAAGTTTTCTGGAGTATAGATGCTGATGCTGTTCTTTTTTATCTTTTTTCCAATTTTGGTGCATTCAGCATCAAAAGTAGTAATTTTTACTGAATAACTGATTTTCACTGTGTATTATTGGCGCTTGTTTGTGCAAATCTGGTAGACAGCATGACAATAAAACAGGGTAAAACCGATTGGTTTTGTAGAGCAGTTTGGAGGGGTGTTTTTTGAAATACTGAGTTGCTTCTGAACAGTGCAATCCCTTTCATACAGCATGGACACGTATCAGGAAATTACATGAGTTCACAGAAAATGCAACATAAAAAAAATGTAAAAAGTAAGGAGTATGACGACTATAGTCATTACAGTGATGAAAACTTTGGTAATTATAACGAGGAAGAAAAGGATGAAGATTTTGCTGATCAGCTTAAACAATACAGGCAAGCTAAAGAGACCTCCAGTACTGATTTAGGACCTCCATTCCCGAAAGAACCAGTGAAAAAACAGGGGATGAAAGGGATCCAGAAAGGTAAGATAATTTGAATCGTTAACTGTAGTAACGGATGGTGGCAGCAGTTGTATCATGCATCATTTCAGGATGTTTGTCTTGAGAGCTGATTAAAGAAAGCTGCCAGTGGTGGCTTTCCTGTGAGCTTGCAGTCTCCCATCAGTAAGTGATAATGCTGTTCATCGTGAAGGAATAATATCGTACGGTTGCACTGATGCATATATTGAAGAAAAAGATCAAGTGTTGGGTAATGTGTTCGTAGTAAATAAAGAAATAAAACTCTATTAAAAAGCCAAGATCTTTGTTGTGTAACTGCTCGGGTAAGAAGTCATAGGGCTGTAAAGTGACTTTCTGGTGGTAGTTTATGAAAGTCTGAAATGGGACTTGATTGGGGGAAGAATGTGAATATGTCAATTCCAAAATCTGATTTAGCACCCCCCCAAAAAAAAAAAAATTAAGTACCTAGAAATTTTGGTAGGTGCCTGAATACTTTTGTTAGTGTGCCCCACAAGTATGCTAGTATCCTTTTATTTTTCTTTTCACAACTTTTCTTGCATTCAAAGCTGGGCCGATACAAACGCTGGTGAGAAAGTATTCCTCTTAAGCAACGTATTCCTGAAAGAGTCCTGCTGCCCTTATTTCATGCCTTACTTATATAAGCCTAGTTATGCAAGCATTCTTGTTTGCACCTTTCATTTGGTGTCTCATCATTTCCTTACCATTGTAATGCAATTCATTGAGCCAGTTTATGAAGGCCTCCGTATTATGAAGGGACTTGTGACTCCCCCGTTGTCTTGTATTACTGCATATTGCCGTGGGGTGTGGAAGGTTAGGCAATGGAGATGGTGTATACCGTTGACAGAGGTAGCCTGATCTACCATCTAGAAATGCTTAACTTGTTCTCATCCCTTTTTCTATGAGATCAAGTTCTCATTTCAGAAACTGTCGATTCAGTTTGCAAAATTTTCTCCCTTTAATCATGACTAAAAGTTTGTCTCCCAGGCAAGATTTGAGTAGGCTTTTGTATGACAGTATGAATACCTTAGTGGTTCTCGGGAAAATACTGTGTTATTCAAAGGTAGTAAGGTGTCTTTCATTTACTACAGTGAAGTTTTATAGTATTCTGTTTTGGTTCACAATAAAATAAATCGGCAAAAAATTGGCAGAATCTTTTTAGCCGAGACAAAAATGGCTTTTCATGTGCTGCTTGGCAGTACTGCTTCAAAATCTCTGTCTGCAAGTCATCTGAGATGAAGTCAAGGTGTTTTCACTGGAATCAGCCTTCCTGTCGTGGAGCAGCTGCCACCTGAAGCGGGTGTGATGTCCGCAGAACTTTATAACTGGTTTTCTTTGGTTTTAAATTGAAATTGATGAGAAAGCAGATACTCTGTCTCGGTGGTTTTAGTTAAGACCATGACTCCTGGCATGCTGCTGGTTGGATAATTACTGTCTTGAGACTTACAAATAGTTACCATGAAACATTTTTATATCCAAAGCTGTTCAGTCATATTTCTTAGGTCATGATCTCAGGTTTCTTGCATGTTGTGACAACGAAACATGCACACACACCTGGATGCCAGTTGTACTGGTTAGTTCTGCGTTCAGAAAGTGACCAAACGGCACAAAGTATTTCAAGTATTTGGGCTAGTTAGAAATAGCACGTCTGCATTTCTAATTGTGAGAAGCTACATGATTAATTTTATATTCAGTTTGTCAGTCTGCTATTGATTTGGAGAGCTTTTCAAAGAGCAGGCAGTTGCACAGAATTACAATTGGCTGGTGGTGTTGTACTTGCCAACTTGTGATTCAAGATAGTATTTAGAAATTCAGACTGCAAAAAGGTAGATATTTAGTTTGTTAGATTTGTGTGTATTCGATGTCACTAGATGACCATTTTTCTTTACTTTCTGAGGTCATTTAAAGAGGTCATTACTGTTTTTCAGGTATTTCTCAAAGAGGTAATAATTACAATGTTGGGCGAGGGCGTGGAATGCAAAAGAAACTGAAGCGTAAAGATCGTGGAAGGGGAAGAGGGGGCAATAAAGGCTCTGATGGCTTTCATGAGGTACGTGGAATTAAAGCTGAATTCCTAATGTAGTTGTTGCAAATGACTGGATGCTTTGCTTTTACAGAAGACTACTTAAAAATACATATCTTTAAACTTTTTTCTCTTATCTAGAAAATTATTAGAATTTTCCAACACTTGTTGGAAAGTATGTATGTACAAAGTATAATAGATAACTTAAGCTAATACGTAATTTTCTCGTTTTTCTTGGAAATACGAAAAACTAGCAGAAAGTGGTTTATGAGCTTTGATTTTGAATGGTGTATGAACTTTAATGATAACTGTTTCTGAAATAAGATGTTTTGCTACTACCAGTTCACCTCAGGTTTTTCAGCAAAGAAAATGAATGCCTTCACAGCTTGTGCCAGTTTTTGTCTGAATCCTGAAGAATTCTCCTTCTCCTTCCGTAGCTGTGACTGTGGAAATGGAAATATATGTGACCTTGGTTTTCATTTAGTAATTCTTTGCACAGGAATTAGAGAAAACATAGGGTCCAGTATTGCCATGGTATTTGTAAATTTCTCACTCCAATCTTCATTTAAATTAAAAACAAGACAAAATTGATGATTAGTGGATCAAATCCATCCATGGCTGAAAAACATTATTTAAGCCGAATCATATTTAAGTCTGTATACTGCAACTAAAATGTCTGTGGTTCTCCTCCCTCCTGCACTCAAGAATGCACACGGCTGGCTTCTCACTAATGCGGTGATGTGTAACTCAGCCATGTTAATTTTTCCCCGTGTTCTCCAGCTGGCCTAACTCTCTGGGGCTCCTGGGTGGTCCCGATCAGATGTTCCTTTCCCTGCCCTGCATGTGGTAGGGAAAAGGGCAGTCGTTTGATCTGTTAGGACGATGCCTCCTTTATAGGATTCCTCCTTGCTGTTGCTGTAGAGCGTGCCCTGTCCTCAGCGCCATCTCCCAAGCCGTGGGGAGGGGTGGAGGTGAGGAGGCAGCTGCAGGCAGGTCCCAGCAGGGCTGGGAGGCAGAAAACAAAAAGCTGGGCTCCTGGCTACAGCGAAATAATGAATTCTGCGACGCAGATGCTGAGCTGCGCGGTGTGGTGGGGTAACTGCTGAGACTTCTGAGCTGCACTGCGACGTCCCTGGGATTCTTGGGGACACGGTGGGAGTGTTTCAACCTTCCTCAGGCCGTTGTTTCGAGTGCTTTGCGGTGTGGGATGGTTGCTGTTTTGCAGCGCTCCCAGAGAGACTTGGAGCATCGTGTTTATGTGATACTTGTGTTAACCTTGAAGAGGATCAAGTGTTAGGTTCAAAGCTGCTTTGTCTGAAGCAGCTGAGATTTCTCTGGATTTGATGTGTTCAGAGTAGAAAATGGATCTTGACTGATCCAGGAGTGGCATTTCTAGCTTGAAGATTTCTGCTTCTCAATGTCAACAAAATCCGCAAATCATTCTTAGTGTTAGCGTTTTGTGACATTGCCTAATCTGCCGAGCAAAATGAGACCGGACACTTGATGTGCTGATGCTCGTGTGTGCTCGTGATGCAGTGTGATGACTGCGGGGAACCACATCCATTCTGTTTCAGAAGTTCCCACTCAGCAGTCAGATCCCTGCTCATTTTTGTGAACATCGGAAATCGGAAAAGCTGTTTCCCTCTATCATCAGATCAGTAGGCAACCACCTAGCACTGCAAAGAAGACATTTTCTCCTACCCTGTGTTGCAGCGTCACAGACAGCAGTTCATTAAAGGCCATCTGCTTCCATGACTTCACTAGCTCTGCCAGGCCCCCTCAACGCCTGTCCCAGACTCTCTGGTTAGATGAGTTTACCGCGGTTTCTTTAGTTTATTTCAAGTGCAGATGCCACATGGGAATCAGATCATAAGAGGGAACAATTATTTGCCTCAGCAGGTACATAATAATTCTTACGTGTTAGGTCATGATTGAATTGTGCTTCCTCTCTGCTTTGCCTCATAGTATAGGCAAACAGGTTATTTTTTTTCTACTGGGAGAAAAAAGAAGCTAGATAATCTGGAGATGACAATCGCGTGAGAAGCACGTAGAGGGGAAGGATTGGCAAAATACAGCCTTGTGGCTAAGACGGTGGTCTGGAAGCCTGGATGATTACTCAACTCCTGGCTGTCTGCAGAGGTGCCCTTGATCAGGGGGCGGTTGGCCCTGACTTAGTGGGTGCCCAGGAGTCAGCCCTGCTTTCTGGCATTGTCAAATGAAGCGCGAGATAATCTGTCCATTCAGTGAAGTTATTTGTGTCTGCTATGTTGTAAGAAGTTTCTGATTTGGCTGCATTTATAAAAAAGACTCTGTGTTAAAGCAGCTAAGAAAAACTATGTGTATTTACCTTTCCTTTGAGCTGTGGGTATAATAATTTTAAGAACTTAAATCATGGTGTAGTGAATCACATTTTGGGTAACTAGCGCACCAAGTATGCTCTAGTATTTTTGCAACTGCGCTCAATAAGTAAGCATCAGTGGGATGTTCATTTTTCTTACAGGACGGCAAACCAGTGAAGAAATGGGTTAATATGAGTCAGGAGTTCATAAATCAGCACACAGTGGAACACAAAGGCAAACAAATTTGTAAATATTTCCTTGAAGGGAGATGTATTAAGGTAATTATGCACTGTGTCTGTCGGTCATGGTCTTTGGTGTGAGGAAGGGGAGAAGATGCTCTGTTCTTTTTTACTTCAGCTGATGCAAAGGAAACTTGTATGTTGAAACTTGATGTTTTTATTTCTAATGTTTTGCATATTTATAGATAAATGCCAACAGAAGTACTTGTGGAAAAATATCCCCTTCTGTTACACATTTTGAATTGTAGCAAATTCTATTAAAAATGGTTGTGTTTGCTTATTAGTATATACGGTAAAAACATCTGTGATAGTATCATAAACTTACACTGACAATGTATCATATGTAAATATACAAATCTTACAAGTATGGAATCTCTAAATAGGCAATGATTTCTGAATGTATTAGATTTCTCTTTTATGTGCTACTGCTAATTTTGAAACATTGAAGGAATTGCTTAATTATGCTAAATTATTTTTCTCTCTAAAGTAAAAAGTGGGGTTGTAGTAATAGTTCCCCTACCAAAGAATCATCTTCCTTCAGCCAGCAAGTGGAAGGCAGCAGAAAGAAGACAGTGCTATTCAGAGCAGTCAGCTGTCAAGCGAAAGCCCTAGCAAGACAGTCTCTTATTACATTAAAAAAAAATTGCTATTGCTTCATTTTGAAGCTTATGCTGCTGTGGACTTGAATCCTCTGATGTGAGACTAGTTCAGTCAGTTATAAAACACACTTAAGAAAAACTGCATGCTTCTCGAATAAGTGAGTGTGTCATTTATATTTGGTTTCTCTGTGTATTTAGAGATAGAATGTTTTCTGTTTCTTCTTCAAATGGTCAAAGTAAAGGTGAAAATGAGTATGCTTTTTTCCCAAACTGGGGGGGGAACTGAAAACAATGCATTTGTTGCTGCCTTTATATATAATTTTAGTCTGCCATGCTCAGTAAGATGAGTATTTGCTGCCACCTTCAGATCTAAAACAAGTGGCTGAAAGAGCACTTGGTGTATTTTTCATGAAAATAAATATAAAAAATACGCATAAAACCTCTCCAGCAAAGTAATCCTAATGCATACATGATATGGTTGATACAAACTTGATGTTATTTGGACTCTATTTTTCCTACGTGGAAGAGTCTTAATACTTTGCTTGTTGGACTTTTTTAAGTTCACCCACACACCCTTAAAACAATCAGGTTTTCTGATCAAGTACGTAATTGTTTATATGGAGAAGAGTTTCAGTAAAGTATTTGTTTAAATGCCTTTTTGATGCAAATTGCTGGGTGGAGACAGAGAAGAGAACTGGTACTGTAAGGCCAGCTTGTTTTCTGTGACCACTGCATATATTCCCGATTGAATCCCGATTCAGGAATTGTTTCTCTATGTCCAGGCCCCCCTGTTCACAGTTTTCAGGGACATGCTTATAATGAAATTCTGTGTTAGTAAAGATAAAAAGTTTAAATTCGGCTAAGGAGGATGTTTTTCTTTAAATATGAAATGGAATTACTCAGCACTTCAGATTGATAATGTTTTTTCTTTTTTTTATTTATAGGGAGAACAGTGTAAATTTGATCATGATGCAGAGATTGAAAAGAAAAAGGAAATCTGCAAGTTTTACATACAGGGTTACTGCACCAAAGGAGAGAACTGCATTTATTTGCACAATATCCTTTAAAAAAAAAATACTGGAATTAAACTGAAAGTTTATATTTACTCTTAATTATGTAAGTGATTTTTAAGGGTAGCTATTTCTTTTCTTAACAGACTATACCAAAGACTACATAGATTTACTATAAGAAGATTATTTTTCTGCTCAAATACTTAGGAGGAGAAAATACATATAAGATTACTGGTTTGTTTTTGGTTTTAAAGATTTTTAATGTTTTAAAGGATAAAACCCCTTGAAGTTAAATGCATATGTCCATATACTTTTAAAACCCTGATCTGTTCTTGTTTGTTGTAAAGGACTTGTGTTTTATTCTGGAATTGAGACCTTCATCTTTTTAATCACGGTTTTAGAATCAAGTCAAAAATAATGTTAAGGCCACAGTAATGTAATTATTAGTAGAATGTTAAATGGAGCTACGAGGTAAGTTGGTTATTAGCTTTCAAAATTCTTAACATACTGCTTTGGAAAGATTAAGTACTGGTGAAGAATTGAAGGATAGTTGACAGCTGCATTTCATAAACTTGCCAAACAGTGCAAACTAGAAATCAGCCTTTGTTAGGAATCCTTAATACATTGCTTACATGAATTCCCTTGCAAGTTCTACCATACAGGAGCAAAATGCTATCAAGGAGATAAGTGCAAATTTTCTCATGCTCCCCTGACTGCAGAAACAAAAGAGCTGTTGGATAAGGTAAGCAATCCGTAGTCTGTAAACACAAGGTTTGTTGCTAGAAAGAATAGGGGGGAGGTTGCTACAAATTTCCGTGGGATTCTTGGGGAGTGTGGTGCTAAACAGTAATGATGTTAAGCTTCCCTGTTGCTCTTTAGCACAGTAAGTCTGTGACCAGGTTCGATACCAGGAATTCCCCTTGCCGTCAGTTACTCAGTTATTTTTCAGCCGTATCAGACTCGTTTATTTCACAACTCAGGTTTCTGCCCATGAACTTTCTTTTGCGTCCCTTTCTGTGGGAATCTTCAGGTACTCTGTAACAGGAAATGTGGCTTTTATGCTGTCTACGTTGAGCTGCCTAACAGGTAGATAGCATCTGACTGACTTCTGCACTCAGAGTGGAGAAAGGAATGAGGTGCCTCCTCTGAATGATTCATGAGATCTTGACCTTTGTGCTAAGTAGGATATTTGCGTCTTTCTCCAGTTACTGTACAACAGGCCTTAACAGAAAAGTGGCCTGAATTTATCACTAGAAACATTATGAATCCTAGAGTAAGTCCTTCAATTTCTGTCACTTACAATTACTGTTTGAAGGAAATGGACTTGTGTGAAATTGTCCTTTCCTGACTACAGAAATCGTTTTCTTTCTGGCTGTGAATCGGTGTCCTGCGGAACAAGCAATAATAGATTTATAATTCATCTGAGTTTGATGTCAATATATAGTAGTATTGTAGCAGGTAATTATATTTAAATGGAAAGCGCAAGACTAAATTGAATTGCACTGCAAAATTAATGAAGTGTTTGCTACATTGCTTTGTTCTAGGTTTTGAATACTGAGGAGGAACCACAGAATGAAGATGAGAAAGAACTGGAGGAACTCAGAAAGCGTGGCATAGTTCCTCTCCCAAAGCCACCACCCGGTGTTGGACTTCTGCCAACCCCGCCAGAGCAATATCCGTTTTCTGAGTCCGATATAGAAAATTATCAAGATCCTTCAGGAGAATATAAGAAAATCCCATCTCTCTTTGAAATAGTTGTGAAGCCTACTGTGGATTTAGCACACAAAATTGGAAAAAAGTAGGTTTTAGAATTTTGCGTAGAACTCTCCTTAAACATGGCTGCATAAATATTTAAACAATGCTCTTTGTTTCTGTCAGAAGTATATACTTCTGAGTATATTGCTAAGTTAATGATCTCTCAAATATTGGCTATCATAATTATTTACTTATTTAATGCTTTCCATAGAAGAGAACTTACTGAGCCTTGACCTTGCAGAAAGTCACTCCATTGGCTCTTGTTTTGGCTCTGTGCCTGCCTTGCCTATCTCCATTTGCAGGTTGAGCAAAGTTCATTCTCTTCTGAACTCTTTTTGTAGTTAGCTTTTTCTTGACCCAAGCCAATCGACGCTCCTGATGGAGACTGTTGGTCTGGGATATTTAAAACTCTTAGTTGCAGCAAATGTCCAGTTCTGCATGTGCTAATATTGAAAAAACGTTCTACTTCCAGACAAGCTCTGTCGTGTGTAATGTATATAGTTACTCTCTTTGAAAATTATTTTGCTTCTTTCAGATTTTTATCTAGCTTAAGATTAAATAAGTACAAACAGACGTCTGTAAGAGTGAGGAGGGGAAGGAGGTAGCCAACAGGCTGTTGATCTTTGCAGGTGCAAAATTTGACTCACTAATTTTCTTTTGCCTACAGGCCACCAACCTTCTATAACAGCGCATCACCACCGAGACCGCCGTTTCAGGGAAATGACCCACATTCTCAGCAGATGTATAACCCAGGTTCAAGTCCAGGGCCGGGACCCGGCATGTCACAAGGACATAACGGGCCGCCAATGCACCCAGGTTCTCCTGGACAT
>NW_009189439.1:0-16675 GCF_000690835.1 Fulmarus glacialis | reverse complement strand
GAATGCCACAGAGTCCTCCTATGCAGGGTGTTCCGCCAGGCTTTCTCGGACCGCAGAACCAGACTGGTATGCCTATGCAAGGACAGCAGGGTGGTCCACCTCTCACACCACCGGGTCTCGGTGGATCTTACAATGCCCCAGGAGTTCAAGGACATATGGTGAATATGCCGAGAGAGAATCATTGTCCTCCGGGGCCACAATACCAGCAGATTCCTGGTGAACGGCAGCCGAATATGAATTACGAGCCTATTCAGAACCCAGCTGATTTCTATGACAATTACTATTCTCATCAAGCCGTACATAACTTCCAGCCAGCTAATAATTCTGGTGGTAAGGACGTTTAAAGATTATTGTTCCTTGATATGGCGCTTTGCAGTTGTGTGATATTAAAACATCACGGCTCCAAAGCTGACCAGCTGAAAGAATTTTGGTTAGAAAGCCAAACCTCCTGGAACGTCTTCAGTGTATAGGCTTTTTCAGCTGATGCTTTCCAGTCGTGTAATATAAGTCACATTAGTTTTGCTTGATTGTGTTTTATGTTTTATCTCCTCTGCTGTAAAAGCTTGTATAGGTTAGCTGCTCACTGGTTTTTTTGTACTGCAGATGGAACATGGCATGGAGAATTTACGGATCACCAGGCTCACCTCATGGCTCAAGAGTCGCATCAAGGTGGAAGCGAGTCAGACTGCATGAGTGGCCATATGGGCCATAAACCTGGCATTAATGTACCGGATTTTCTTCCAGCGATGCAGAAGGCCCTTTATGTAAGACTTAGTCAAAAGCATCAAAGAGATGGAGACTCTGTCAGCAGCCAGGGTCAGAGGGCAATGAGCAAAGATGAAGGTAAAGATAATTTTGGTAGAGTTCTAAACATACTTATTGACCTTGTATTAGCCTGGAACAGATCTGTTGACTTGGATTTTCAAAACGTTAACATTCACTATTATTGTGAATGTGCAAGTACCAACTCAAATAATATTTTCAGCTGAATAGACTTGCTTTCCCTCCCAGCTTGTTCCAGGATTTTAGTATACTTTAGTATACCAGGATTTTAGAATGCTTAGTTGCAGCATTCCAGTTCCAAGTAGGAAGATCTGTGGGTAATTTTTGGATGTAGTTTGTACTTTTAGAAGGTTCTGTTGTTGATAACTCAATTACTTCTTAAAACCCCTGATGGAAACAGAAAGGTTATTATTTCTAACCGCCGGTACTGCAAGTGCATCTTAATTTCTGTTTATTCAGTGGTGCCTCTTGATCTTTTCTGCATATCCTGTTTCTCTAGAAGAGTATTTTTTCCTCTGTGATATCTGAAATTCGTGGTGTTTAATCTGAGTGTCTCTTCTGTAACTTGGACAATGGAGAGCAGTATGCCTGCAGATGAGACTCAGCCACACAGAGTACATTTGTCCCTTGGTCTGCTCCCTGCTGCACCCTTTTCTGAGGCTGCTAGGTTACAAGAAATGCATCTTGTCTGACCAAAAGACAGTTGCTGTATCAAATCATTTCGAGGATATTGCCAATATAATTCTGATCAAATGATGAGGGATCTGGAAATGCAGCCCTTCAGGCTACATACAAAACCAGAGCAATCTAAAGTAATCTACTTTGAACTGAAGACTTCTCAGCAGTGCTTTCGAGTGAATGGTCCTCCCGTCTAGAAGGCTTTCGGAAAGCAGTATAGCAGAAACATGTTTCTGTTAGCTGCCTCCGACAACACGTCACTCCCTGTTGCTGAATATTTGTGTGGTACAAGAAGCATCGAGGACACATGCGTTATTGTGCATTAGATAGTGGTGATGGTGGTGGGTTTCGCCTTCATTTCTCATTTTATTGAGCCGGAATAGCCCACTAGTCTCCTTCAGTGAGTAGGCAAGTTTAGGATGTCGACCTGAGCACACAGCTGTGTTGATACGGTTTTCCAGTAAATTGCAGAAGGTAGCTGAGAATTCATCCTTTAAAATTAAATATTCTTATTTCTTCCCTTCCTGAATCTAACCTCTCCCCAAAATCTTGTGATTTGGATTGTAATAACGCAGTAAATTCCACCTTTGTAATGTATCTGTTTTTAAGACTACTGTAAGGTGCCATTTTACTTTTCGTTCTACCATCCCACAGTGAAGGTCATTTTCATCAAGACTCAGATTTTAAATGTTTTTTTTTTACTAGTACTCATAGAAATAATGGTTTGAAAGCAGGTTTTTCCCAGATTAATATTGACAGAGAGATATGTAGACAGAATGCAGCAGAGTTTGGGAGTATCTCAGCTAGCTACAGGTTTTTTTTGTGTCAGTTCTTCATTGAAATTGATTTTTGTAATTTTAGGTTACGGTTGTTATAGTACAGGGAGTGATGATTTAATATTGGGTCTTTTCAGTTTGATTTTACTGAGAAGTTACTCTTTATAGGAGTAAATGTGTTGTATTCCCTGGTGGTCGTTTGCTTGAATAATCTTTTTTTTCTTTTTAAGATGACAATGTCAACTGGTATTCCAGTAGTGAAGAGGAAGAGGGGAGCAGTGTTAAATCAATACTAAAAACCTTAAAGAAACAAAGCGAAAATTTTAGGAATCGGCAACAACATTCCGCAGAGCAGCACATGCTTGGTATTCCTACTGATCCGAGGCTGGCAAAAGAAAAAGGCGCAGGGCCCCAGGCTGCTGACCCGAGACTTCGGGCCTCCCCAAGGTCCAACCCCAGAAAGCCTTCAGAATCCGCGACCTTGGACCCACGGCTCGTACGAGATCCCAGGATGCACAAGGTCAGCGAGGGCGGTCACACCAGCTCCTCCCTTGGGGGAGCAAAGCTAGATCTACACCACGCGCACACTGGAGTTAAGGTCAAGCAAAAAGGGATGGATGATGATGAAGAGGACTCAGAAAGAGAACTGAGAGAACGAGCTTTTCTGATACCGTTGGAACCTTTGCCTGGTGTAACGTTAAGGGATCCCCGATCTCAGCTTAGGCAGTTCAGCCACATTAAAATGGATGTGACCCTGATGAAACCAAACTTTGCTAAGCATATTGTATGGGCACCCGAAGACTTGCTCCCAATACCTTTGCCTAAGCCTGACCCCGTCTCTTCAATCAATTTACCTCTTCCTCCACTCATTGCTGACCAGAGACTTAATAAACTGCGGAATTTGAAAAACGATCCCCATCCAAATGCAATGCCAGCTGACCCGCGGCTAGCTGCAAAGGCGAAAAACAACTTAACGGGCAGGAGCGGCTATTTGGATCCGTCTGCAGATTCGCATGCCAGTAGCTCAAGCAAATTAGGAGATCCTCGCTTACAAAAAAACGTCGATCCCAGACTCCACAGACTGTCGAGTGCAGATACGCATCACGGAGTCGCAAAGGATTCACACCCTCCGAAGTTCGACCCCCGCCTCGCCAGATCTGCGGCTGGCTCATCGCAGCCCTCGGAAGCTGCGACCGCTAAACCTGAGCCAGATGCTCTGCCTCCGTACGCACCCAAATTATCATCGAGCGGCGTTAGGCTGGGAACTCCAGGCTCGATACTGAGCGGTATTAGTTTGTATGATCCGAGAGATCACAGCTCATCATTGGACACAGCTCCAGCTAGTTCAGGAGAGAACGGAGAGAACCAGAAAAAAAGTATTTTGAAAAATTCTGGTAAAAATGAACCCAGTCTCCCAGAAGATGCGTCGCTGCAGAAGGCTGCCTCGACCGTGGAAAAAAATGCAGAAGGATCAGCAGAAGCTACTTCAGATAAAGCGAACAGCACCAGTAAATCTCAGGCTAAACACTCCAGCGCTGCACCCGCGGTGCATAACCTTCCTATCCAAGCTTTATCGGGATTAATCAGACCGCAGTACAGCGACCCAAGGCAGGTTAGACAGCCTGGGCAGGTGACTCAGACACAGGAGAGTGATCCGAATGGGGAATCAGATGATAAGTCGTTAAAAGATGTTTTCAAGACTTTCGATCCAACTGCTTCACCGTTTTGTTAGCAATTGATTTTAAGTCTTTTTACTGTTGTGAATATTGCAGTTTTCTGCTGTTTTGTAACTGGTTTACCTCTTTGCTTTATTTATTTTTAAATTATAATTATCAACACTTTTCAGCTGCTAATCTCAGAACCACATGCAGTTATACAGTATGCTATAGTGTTTGCAAAGCTGTGGTATTTTCTATATAATACTTTTCCAATTTCAGGGAGACTAATAATTGACATGTAGAAAACCCCCCATGTATCGTGTTAGAGCTGAGAAAAGCACTTTCATTGTAAATAAGTCATTAAGAAAGTCCGAAGACCTGTATATGTGTGAGCTGTCTCTTTCATAAACAACATTTAGATATGATTGCCACATTTGTATGATTGTATAGATACAAGCAATATTATGTACATTACTGTGAGAGACACTGTTTGACAAGGATTGTCTGACGCATCAAGCCAAACCTACTAACTGATTTAAAACCTACGTAAATGATTTAAAAGGAAAACGTTGATCCTCCTTTTCAGATCAGTTGATGTAAGACATTGACAGTTTTTATTCATGCAGTCAATATTCTTAGTGTAAAAGAGACCTATATCGCATATTGAGGATTAAAAATGTCATATCTTTTAAAAGTATTTTATTCTATGCTGTATATAGAAGAAATTGTGAAGTACATAACTAGAAGAAAGTTACTGTTAAAAGTGGAGAATACCTAAGTTGTCTAATACAAAAAAGGTTTTTATTTAATTTTTTCACGCATACACGATTCTGATTAGTGCTATAAGTTACATTGTGGTGTTCATGTATTTCAATGTATTTTTGTATTCAGCTGCTTAATTTGTATTGCTTTTTTTGTATTGATGTAACTGCAGTACTTGTATTCATGGTGTCTTTATGACATTTTTAACAAAAAAATTAAAAAGGGTACAGTTAAAGTCTGGTAATGACTGTGATGTTGACACGTTGGCAGCTAGTTCAGCGTGGGGGAAAGAGCAGTGGGGGTGTCTGCAGGAGGAGGGTGACTAAACCTGTTTTTAGTACGGTTGCTACACCGCTTTAGTGTCAGGCGGCAGTGGGTTTTTAAACTAATCTCGTACTGAGTCCAAATGGAGCGAGCTTGCTGCGCGCTTCCACGGTCAGACTGCTGATTTGGAGAGAGTCGTCGTCGTTCTCTTGCTACAATTATCGGCATCGCTATGAGAAATGTCATGCATGCTCTTTAATTTCTTGAAGCTGTTGCATGCCGAGAGCACAACTGTCCTCAAAGCCTCTCTTGTTTTGCCTTTTGGGTTGCGTTTTATATAGAGGAAATGTAGTCATACCTAGCTAGCTACATTTACAATAAAAATTTGCCGTCTGCTCAATTGCCATCTGGTTCCCGCCCACTTGGAATGTTTCTTTGCATTAAGTCTCTTCCTTGGTGACCTTTTCCTCTGTGTTTCCGTTTGCTGGCCCAAGTAATGCTTGCGACTGGGACAGTAGAGTGTTTATCGCAAATTCTGTGGGTTTGGTTTCTTGCCTGTGAGACAAACGGTAATCCAGGCAAGAAGGGCAAGTGTCTTGCATTGATGAGCAGAGCTTGGACGAACGGAGGGAAGCTGCTGATTTCTACGTGTGCAAAACATGGCAGGGGAGACATGGCCGAAGGCAGTAACGGTTTCACTTCACCTTCCTAATTTCCCGGAGTCTAAGTTGTATTAATTTTCTGATACTTTGAATCGCGCTCGCTCAAAATAATTGAAAACTAGATAACAGACATGAAACTTTGTTGTTATTTTGGAGTAATCTATTAGTCCTACATAATTACTTCTTCATGTGATGATGAGTTTCAGTGTTGAAGGTTTTCATCAAAAAACCAAGCCAGCAGAATTGGACAGCAGGGAAAAGTAGAAATAGTTTGGGAATAACACATCGGTTGATAGGGGAACAAAGAGAAGAAGCTACAGCGTTGAAGCCAAATGCGCGGTTTCGCATTTAGATGGGGAAAGTGCTTGTGGGATGCGCAGCTCTGAGCTGAAGTCACAACTTCTTGTAGGGTGGTGATGACGTCATCAGTGAATTGATTCTCTGTGGCTTTTTTGAAAGTACTGGAAAAATAAGAGCCAAAGGAAAAGCTTTGATACCAAGAGCAAAATGACATGCTTTACAATTGAGATAATGGAAGGGTCTCGGGTGGTTTGCCATCGGTCTGGTTCTGGACCCATTTTGGAGTTGCAGATCAAAATGAGGCGTGTTCTGGTAGGGGGACCCAGAGCGCTGGCTTCTAACCTTGGAGATCCACTGCCGTGTCGGTATCTTTAATACAACACAGTTCTATATTTTGGAAAAGACGGGGTACAAAGTAAGGAGGAAACGCAATTTGGGAGAGGCTAGCTAGTCCTTACAGCCTGTTGTCTCCGTGTGTAACCACCTCCTTCCTTCTTCCCAGATCCAGCCGTGCCCAGCCAGCAGGTCCTGGTGAGCCTCCCCAGCCACGGCGCGAGGGTCTGCGGGCTGCTGCTCGGCTCCTCCGTCCGCCGGCGCGCGCTGGTGTATTCGCTGCAGATTTCTTCTCCGAGTCTACGCTTGCTCTGGTGTGCCTGCTGCTACCGCGCTCTCTCGAAACGTGGAGGAGATTCATTGCTACAGTGCAAGTACTAAACTGCCTGGTACGGGGAAGGTGCTGGGGGTGTCAGAGGGACAGTCCTGCCACACCGAGGTGGGCTGGAATGGGCTGCAGCCACCAAGCAAGCCACGTCTGATCTGCTGTGTGGATTGATTGTGTCTTTCGCAGGGGAGGTTCGTTTCCGTCTCTTCCGCACGTGCAGCGTGCTGGCACGGAGCAGCGTTTCCCTTGGATGCTCGCAACACGTGCCCCGGAGGCTGTGAAGCACGGGTGTGGAGAGCAGTAACAGGAGCGGCCGGTATCGTTGGTCCTGGATACTCCGGAATCCTGTAGCTACGAGGTGGGTGATGATCAGCATTGAATGTTTTACTCTGGGTAAAAGAGAGTCCCGGGGCTGAAAGGGATTTTGGGAAAGTCTCGTTTCTTTGCAGGATGTGCTGAATCAGGGGCAGGAGGTGAGACAAAACGCTCCCCACTCCTGCTAGCCCTGGAGATGTGAAAGAGGAAGATGTTTGTCTGATCTTGTCTGCTCTCTGCGCTTCAGCAAGACTGAGCATTGCTAGATCACCACCTGGTGTTTGCCACCCCATGATAAAAATACTCGCAGGGAGAGTTCTAGTCTCCCTAGGTAGCCTGGTTTAATATTTTTCTACCATGGTGAAAAAACTCTAACATTAATCCTTCCTATTGCAAAGTAAATCAATTTATTCTTGCAAAGTAGAGAATACTTAATTACACTCCTGTTTTGCATTTCAAAAGTCAGTGATCCTATCCCTTAGTCTTCCTTCTCATTCAGTTCTTCTTTCCTCCAGCTTTTGTACTGCATGTTACCCTCTGAATTTGTATTCTGCGTATGAGCTCCAGCCAGTGCAGTGGCTCTTCTGCAGGATTATATATCTCTGGCTGCCCTTCCTGTGCAGTATTTAGGATTGCTACCCCTAGAAGAAAAGGTGATGGTTGCAAAAAAGTTTGATAGTGTGCTAACGATCAGGGCCTGAGAAAGACCCCCCCCAGCTCTGAGGCTTTCTTGTGCAGCAGATGAGCAATTCGACCATTTACAGAACTCCCCAATCCTTCCCTCCAAGCCAGATTTGCTGGTGCTGCTACAAGCGCGTCCCTACACCCTTCTGTTCACATCTTGGGCGCTGAAGAACACAGAACTGGCGGTTATTGAAAGTAATACAATGAAGGTACCTCATCAAATGCTGTCTTCCCTATATCAATGTTTGCCAAAGGGAAAAAAAAAAAGCCTGACTGACTACGTAAGAGCCAGAGCTGGCTCACAGCTGGACGGGGGCAGGCAGTATATGAATACAAAGAATTTCATTCCCCTGTGGCCCCACTTGGTGGCCATTGATTCAAGAGTAATGGTTTCGGAGTGACTCCTGTGCCAGGTACAAAGATCAGTGAATGATGTTTTACTGAGCAGGAAACCCTCTGTTTGCCCTTTGACTGGGTCTTAAAGCTCTTCCCCGACTCCCGTGTCCTCTGTGGCTCGGTATCACATCTTATTACTCAACTTCAAATGCCACCTGGATGAGAGGCCTCTTCGGAAATACACTAGCGCGTGGCATCGTGTTATTCTTCTCTTTGTTCCGTCGCCAAAATGAAGCAGTGTCTCTGCAGGGCGGCATTTGCCGCAGGAGGAGCGGGCAGCACGCAAAAGCCTTTTCAGGCCTTGCACTCTCAGTCTTCCTGCCAGACCAGCTCTAGCAGAAGAGATGTGAGCTGGGAGGAGTGCAGCACAGGCCGCGTTCTTTCTGCTGAGGTTAGTGATGCAGTTCCCCTCCAGCAGAAGTCCCTTCCTGTTTTTACATGTGGCTGTCTGTAATTGTATGTCCTTTAACAGGTTTTGGACGCTTGGGGGTATTCTTGGTCTGAGGTAATTGTTCTTGCACCATAGCCGTCAGGGTGGGTTCAGCCCTTGCCCAAGTCTTGCGGAGGCCTAATTCATCTCTCTCTGAGTTTAAAGACTCCTTGGCTCTATGCCACAACAGGTTTTTTCTCCACTGCATGCAAAAAGCAGCTACTTCTTCTTCTTCAGGGTCAGGCAGGGGCTGTTGCAAACCCTGTGAGACAAAATATTTGCATGCTTTAATATATTGTTGTACATGAACTTGTTTAAAATATCTTAAATGATATAAAAGTCTGAGTGTATCAATGTGTGTGTGACCAATGTGGCATCTCTACCTGTTAATGCTTAAAAAACGCTTAAAATGCTTAAAAGTGCTTAAAAACCTGCTTACAGAGAGATAAAAGGCATGCAGTATAGTTAGTTTATTGATAAGCAGGGAAATTTCCAAAGGGAAAAAGCCAGGTCATAAAGGACTTTGTAGTCTAGACAATCAAGATAAAAGAATTACTTCAGGCTGACATCAGCAAAGTAAAAAATGGACATACGTAGTATGTTTTTAACAGTATGGGCAATTAACCGCAGGAGGAGCTCTTCCATGCTTGTGGCTGATTCTCCATCCAATAGAATTCTAATCAAAACTGTGTCTCTTTCAAAAAGATGTGCTGGAGCTCAGAAAAAGTTGTAGGATTATGTAGGAGGCTAAGGCACATGATGAACAACTGCATCAGTGGAGAGTCTGGTTGTATTTGCACTTGTTTTCTGAGTGCTTTCAGATCAAGTCTGCTCTCACAAACTATTTACAGTCGGATCAATCAGCCGTCATTGGCAGCTGCAAGGGGAGCTCTTGGGAGTTTTTTATCAAAGCTCATCTTGAGACAACATAAAGGCTAAGACTGACGTGGACTATTTCCAAATAAAGGCCTCCAACGAACTGCTGCTGCTCTCCTATCCAAAAATGAAATGGGAAACGGACCAGCTAAAGATGACTTCAGAGTTGGTAGCAGTGACAGAGCAGATGCAGTGCCCGGAAGGATGCATAGCAGGCTTTGGAAACAAGACAGAAAGGCATAAAATAAAAACATCACAGTAAGAATCTTCACCCCCAGCTGGGGTTGACAGAGGTCCCATGGCAGCCGGCTCCCACCTCCCGTAACCAGGCTTGGCTGTAGGAGCTCCCCACGGCGTGGACTCACCTTGAAAACCTATCTGATGCCATCAGCGTTAACTTACTTTGATACATGCTGCCTCGGCTGCCTTCAGAACATGCAAAACCGCTTGAATTAGGTTCTGCGCGTTGCTCACGAGCAGCTCAGAAGAGGACTTGCTCTCTGCAGTGACTGCTTTTACCCTTAAAAAGACATTTTAAAGGATTTTACTGGAAGAGCATCAAGACAATATGCCTTCCCTGTGTGGCCAGAACTCTGTCAGTTACTCCAAACCCAGAAGATTGTCCCCTGCGCTGGCAGAGCAGGTTTCCATAGAGGCAGGCAAACCAGGGGAGGAAAGGGCTGTTCACCGCAACAGGAAGAGGAGAGGGAGCCCCCTGAATTGTAACTGAACGCTAAGGGTACACCCGGATCCAGCAAGGACCTCTGGAGACCACCATGCCCATCTCTTTGAGAAGGGGGCCACCAGCCTTGGGAGAGATTGTCCTTGACCCCGGCAACTCGCCTGGCCACGATGCCGAGCTGGCTGCTGATGGTGTGGGTCTGCTCTGCGGCGCACAGCAGCTCTGCGGAGCAGCTCTTGTCGAGGCAGTGCTTCGCAACGATGCGGCCAAATTTAACAAACACCCGCCCGTCGGAAGCAATCTGTCTCGCGCAGGCGACAAGCTGGTCCTTGCTCTAAAACAGAATAGAAACAAACGTTTTTGGGGAGAGAAGGATTAAAAAGACCACTTCTCCTGCAAGACAGGGGAGGGTCCAGGAAGCCGAGATATATTCTGAAACAAGGAAAGGACTGGATGCCAAGCTCACATCTAATCAGGAGGAAGTGATTTCTAGTGCTTTGGACAAATGCAGCCGGTGCCATTCTTATAAGAGCAGGGTAATGCAGGGGTTTCAGCGGGCGCTGGGCAGCCCTGTCACTGACTTTGACCGTGCTCTTGAGGAAAAAATGTGCTGGGGTGGAGGGGGTGAAACACTCCATACCATGATGGGGCCCTTCTTCCTCAGGAACTGAGTCATGTGAAGCATCCTTGTTGCCATGTCCTTGGTGACCTGGGATATCTTGCTGGGGCCACCCTGCCGTGTGTCACTGTCTTCTCTCTCATGCTTTGCAGGGCTGCTGGCAGGGGAGATGCCAGGAGGACCATTCGGGTGCTGTCGAGACAAGAACTGAACAGATTCGAAGTCTGGAGCGTGCAGACGCACCGATGCTGAGAAGTCTCTGCCTGCGTGTTTCTGAAGCAGTTTCTGGTGAGTAAAGGAGACAGGAGAGCTGCCTTCCACCTCTCTGGGTCTGCTCTGCCTTCCCAACCAGCCCTTTTCTCCCTGCCTTCACCCATAGCGGGACTGTCAAATCCAAATGCCCTGTGTCATCATCTCCTGGAGCTATCTCCAAATGGGTGGTAGCTGTCATGTCAGCTGACAGCGCCCGCGGTTGAGAAGTATGACTAAATGCTCTAAACCACTCTGCTGAGTGATCTGGATCGTGTTGCTGAAGCCAGCTCCTCAACTGACAGCGGTTGTTGTGGGAGTGGAGGTGCTGGTCCTCCCAAAGGGTGCTTGTGGGGAGGTGAGGAGCTGAGCAGAGACAGGTCGTGTTTCAGGGGAGGGAGAGCAGTACAGCTCTCTGCTCCTCAGAAACAGCGTTTTGGAGATGGGTTTATTTACGCAAGAGTGTCCGTCAGATCAGATATCCAGAACTTGGCTGAATAGGGCAGCCAGCAACCTGACCTAACTCTGAAGGTGGCCGGGGCGTTGGACTATTGACCTCCAGAGGTCCCTGCCAGCATCGTTTACCTTAATGCCCCACGGTGTGGGTAACAGGACTGACTGAGAGCCCTGACCATCACCCTGCAGTAAGTGTCAATGGGGGAAAAAGCTACTGTACCATTTCACGTGCCTCCCTGGCAGCTCCACTTGCTCGTCCGCTCCCGCTTGGGCAAGTTTCTGGTGACTTGGTGTGGCTCAGAGCATCAAGCTCTTGGGCTGGGAGGAGCTTGGCTGTGCTGCTGTGTTGTCTTGGAGAGCACTGGTCCCCTGCGTTCCGCAAGCGTTGTCTGATGAGCCGCAGGACGTGTCCGCTGATGCCCTGGACAGCCCGAAGCTGCGTGACAAGGTAGTGCGCCTTTGCTGACCAGTGCCAGACAACGCTGTCTAGGTGGAGATGCCCTTTGTCCCGGCGGCTCTGGAGGAGCTGGCTGGCGCTGCCCACTGCATCAGACGTGAGGACCAGGAGGTGGTCTGCGAGGGAGAGCAGGTTCACCTGCGACTGTAGTTGAGCGCTGGCCTCCAGAATGTCTTGGAGGGTGGTTTTGACCCACTGAACATTAGCCATTAGCCGACTTGCCTTCTCTTCAAAGGCCTGTTTGCTCCTCTCCCTCTCCTCTTGAGAGAGGGGGGACAGGGCTGGTCCAACCACATCTCGGATGACCTGCAGGTGTTCAGTATTGACCTTCTCCAGGTGGAGCAATAATGCCTTGGCCCTGAGGGCCAAGTCTCTCTGCAGGAGCTCAAAGCGAATGTACAAGCTGGCAGTAGACAGTGGGGAGGCCGAGAGGGTACTGGAGACATCCAGCAGTGCTTCCATTAGCACCTTTATCTCCTCCCTGAGCGCTAGGATTTCACTGCGACCACGATCTTCAGGGCAGGACAAGTAAGAGAGCCGGGCGGCCTCCTGCAGCCTCAGGGAGTTCTCGGACACAGCAGCCAAGAGGCTCCGTGAGCAAAGCTTGTTCTTCACGGCGCTCCTGAGCTCCCTCAGGAACAGGACGTCTCTGCCTATGAACCGATCCACAGCACCCAGCAGGACGTGCATGCTGACGGCCCACTGGACACAGTGCAGCTCCAGGCTGGCCTCTCCCGCCCTGCAGGAGCCCTGGAAGGATGCTGCTTTCTCAAGTAACGCTTTGGTGCTCATCTGAGCACGTGAAAACTTGGCTTGGACCTGTAGAAAGCTCTCCCAGACGTGAGGGGAAATGGGATTTCCCTTACTACAGGCCATGCTTGCAATGTCTCCTGCTAACTGAACTGCTCCTGCTAAACCCATCATGGTCTCGTCCAAAGCCTGTTTGCCTCTCAGAAAGTCGGCAGACAAGAGAAAGCCAAATACTTGCTGAGACAGACTATACCAGGAGCCTGCCACGGCTGCCAAGCACTCTTTGGTCTCACAGATCTTTTCTGAGAGTGTGAATGCCATTTGGAGAAGCCTGCCTGGACAACGAAGCTGCCTTGGGGCTGTTTCCCTGGCCAGGCTCATAACACACGGTGTCAGTAATACGATCTTGTGGTACTGCCCCAGCGTCTCCATCTGGGGAGACTCAGCAACGGGCAGCGCTTCCTTTGCCGCATCGATACAGCCGTTGGAGAGTTCAAGCAAGGCGGAGCAAGCAGCGTTGACAGCTGCCGTATCATGGGCTCTCGTTGCTTCTAGGAGAGCTGTAATGACAGGGTGCGTATCTCCTTTCCTTGAAACAAGATCCGGGTGTAAGTTACCTGCTCGTGGAGACGGATGACTTAAGATGTCTTCTTGCAATGCAGCCTGATCAGTAATGGGTTTTAGCCCAGTGTGTGACAGGCTGAGTTCAAGTGCCTTTGCAACATTAGTGCTTCGCACTTGTGCCCGCAGAGGGCTGAGGATATGCGGGTGGTTGGACCCATCCAGCCCGTCTTGGACGCGGTAAGCAGTATCCATCAGGCAGCTCACTGCCTTTGAAAAGACATCCCTAGTTGGGAGGCAGGAGAGTCTCTCTGGACAAAGGGTTGTGACTGCTTTCAGCTCAGGGATGGAGTTGGCCAGCTGCTCAACCCAAACCAGCAAGCCGTTCCTGAAAATGGGGTCTGTGGCTCTGTCCACGTACCTGGTGGTAGCTTCAACCACCCACCGAGCCCAGCTGGTGAGGTGAGTTGCATGCCAAGAGAGCCTCTCGGGGTCCTGACTTTCCAGGGCCTTTTCGCACCATTCCCTGTGCTTGGCCATTTCCTGGATGGACAGCTTAAGGAATTCATGCATGCTGACCGTCTCCTCGAAACACCGCAAGAGGCTTTCTGTTGTTCCAGCCCACGCGTGGTACAAAGACTGCAGTTGCTCAGCAGCGCTCATCTGGGCTGTATTTCTGCTCATTTCTGTGAGCAGTGGAGGGAGACTGGCAAGGAGTCTCTTCAAATACTCTACCCGCTCTCCGATTTCTCCAGCGGTTTGGGTTTTGGTGCACCTGGCCAGAACAAAGTCTGCCACTCTGAGCATCTGCTGGGCGTGTGTGAAGAAGGTGGCAGCGAGGGGCTGTAGCTTCTTTAAAAATCCTCCTTGTCCTGCTGGAAAACACCCCGTACCAGCAAGGCTAAGGGCATCTTCAACTAACTGCCTCAGAGGTTCCTTACCCTCAAAGAAGGTGTCGAGGATTTGGCACAGAGTAGCTGTGAGCACTGCCTGGTCGAGAGTCTCCACCTCCTCTCTCATGGTGTGACATTCTTTCTCCAGGCTGCTTTCGCCCCAGCTTTGCCCTGGCCGTCCCTCCTGCTGGCTTATGTGGCTACAGATGCTCTTCCTCAGCCGTAGCAGAACCCAGCAATGTTTTACCAGGTCCAGCTTCAGATCTGGCCTGGACGAGTCTGCTAGAAGCATGCAGTAGAAAATGACCGCTTCCACGTGAGCACTGAACTCGCTGTCGGAGAGGTGCGCTGGGTCTGGGTGAGAGAGGAGAGCCAGCAGCCTGCTCATGTGCTGGGAGAAGGTCCCGTTTCTGTCCCGTGGCTCCTTGCTGCCCGTATTGTCGATGAGCAGGGAAGTGAGCTCTTTGATGGTCCTCTCCGTCAGCTGGAAAGCGTAGTCTTTGGAGAGGTTGACTTGCCGAACCCGGGAGCGTTTAAGATCGCTGTGCTTGGCTGCATGGAGCAAAGGAATGCACTTCTGAAGGAGCTGCAAAGTTTGGGCCAAGCTCTTCTGTCGAGGACAATCTCCGAGTTCCTCGAGGCGCTTTGCTGTCAGATTGCTCAGCAAAAGCAAGGCCTCGGAAAAGGCCCGGAAAGCAGCCAGCAGTCCTGGCATGTCCCCTGCATCTTGCAGCACGCTCAGGCACTCCAAAAGCCAGCTGGCAGCCTGAATTATCCTCCTCACCCCAGCAGCATCTTCGATCTGAAGGATCTAACCAGAAAAAAAGGGCAGAAAAACTGGTCAGAGTGGCTAAGGCCCAAAAATCCCTCTTCACTATTTCATCCCTTGTGCAGCCAAGGTGACACCGCAGCCCTTGCAGGGAAGAGAAGAGTGCGTTTTGCTCGGCAGACCTGCCCTAGCGAGCACATGGTGAAGAAACAACCATTGCTCGAGCCAGAGCTTCCCCCAAGCCCCAGCCCCTGTCCTGGTGGAGGGCAGCTCTCGTCCCTCCCACAGCTGCACCCTTACCCACCGCTGCGTCCCAGCCTCGCCTCCTCCCCTGCTCACTCCGGCACTGTCCCCCTCCGCCGTTACCTTCACTGTCTCTGTTAAGACCCTCTTTGTCGACGCAGCCAGCTCCTCCCTGTGGTTAGGGTTCTCCGGCTGTACCTGGAGCTTGCGGGCTGCCAGCAGCACGCAGTTCCCCGCCAGGACGAGGGACTCGGCCGCAGGACGCGTCTCCTCCTTGAACACTTCGTTGCTGGACGACTCGGCCAACCTGGAACAGAAGCCGCTGGGCTCAGCTCTTCGCCATCCCGTGAGTACCAGCCTCGGCAGGTAGCAGCAAGGACGCCGCGCCGGTCTCGGGCTTTATCACAACAATTAGCCACGCCAGACCTTAACGGGGCTTGAACTGATTTTAGCTGTATTTGCAAACTGTTTCAGAACCTTTTGCAGTGGCTGCAGTTCAGTTTAAGATAAGGTGTCTACTATCTACCAGGTCGTAGCTGTAACAGCAAAATAACCCAGTGGCCAGTGCCTTATCTGTGGTTTTGGGCTCCAGTTTACCGAAGCATTCAGTAAATTCACTGAAGCATTCGGTCAATTGTCCGACGACTATTTTAAGATGCGTTTAGCTTAAAAACGTTGCTTGTTGAGATTTTTCTTACTTTGCCACATCCCTTCCCAAAGCACATATCCCTGCTTGGTCCCATCTCTCCTTTTCCCTTCTTAGTCCTATTCCCCACCTCACGTTCCCCATCCCTTCCTCCTCACGTTCCCATCTCTGCAGGCAGGGAGCACCGGGCAGGAGAGACAGGCTCCCTGCCGGTTTCTTTGCCATCCCTTCCTCCTCCTTCCCAGCCCCTAAATCTACCCGGAGACACCCAGCAAACTTACCTTCTTGCAACAGAAGCAAGTTCTTCTGTGGCTTTGGCTAATTCTTCTGCATTCTCCCCTAAATTGGGAAAGGCCTGACAAATCCCATCTTCCCATTCCAGGGCAAGGGTTAGGTGACAGAGCTGCGCAGCCATGGGGCAGAGGATCCTTTGAATAGCTTTGTTTTCTGTTAGGAGCCCGAGGTCATAGAGAGAAAAAGGCTCCATTGCATCCTGCCTAGAAAAAGGAAACAAAACCTGGGATTATTTGGGATCCTTTGCAATCTGTAACCGTTATCAGTTTTACTAGTGACCTTGGCTTTGGATGGTAGCTTCTGGCTTTGGAAAATGCTACTGGGTTTAGCTTCTCCGAGCCCTGCAGTGAGGTCAGCAACCTGCATTTTCCCCAGCGGTGTGCTTTTGCCCAGCTTTCCCAGTGCAGACCCCCTGCTCAGCGCCAAGGCACCGCCGTGTCTCGGGGCTGCCCCAGGCCCATCCCACAGTCCCGAGTTTACATCCACGCCGCTCCCATCCTTATGCGAGCCCAGGTATTTCCTCACCCGGGCGCGGACGGTCCTGCGGATGAGTGCTGGGCACGGGGCTGTTCCCAGCAGCGAGACCCGGTGATGGTGACAGTGACTCGGTGACGGTGACGTTACCTCCTACCATCCAGCTGTCAGCAGGGGGACACGGGGGTGCCCACGCCACCACAGATCTGTGCACATGTAAATGTCTCCTGGGCAGGGATATGAACCCACGGGGGGGATTAATTACACCTTAATTACCATAACTCGGTTCCTGTTGTGGACAAGGTGGAAGGCCAAGGTGGAAGGAGGCAAGCGTCTG